>NC_139941.1:35283729-35381229 GCF_963454915.1 Gymnoscopelus microlampas
TACAGGGGGATCCCAATGTTGTGGTGTATCTTGAAGACCAGGCCCATAGCAAGTTGCTGTACTCTGTCCTCAACCCTAAGCCATCCAATCCTAACAAAATGAGCAGGGGTTAGATGGGTTTTGTGATTGAGGCCAAGAAGTAGCCTTACAAGTTTGTTTTGGGATGTTTGGAGCCTTGTTTTTAAGGCCTTGGAGGTGTTGTGATACCATGAAGTGCATGCATAATCATAATGACCTTGTATGAGGGCCCCTGCAAGAATCTTCAGAGTATTCTTACTGACTAGACGATCAATCCTCCACAAATAGCGTGTTGTTTTGTTGACCTTTTTGATCGCGTAGGCCTGGCCGCTTGCTTCTCTCACACAATCTGGCAACGCTGCGTCCAAGCAGCAGCAGCAAGCACGTTGACGTTGGCCTAAACGGTGACGTGTGACGCAAAGTGCGGAAGCAAACCATGCATTAGAGGTGTTTGCTTTATTTATCCGTCGTGTGAGCTTCTGAAGAAAACACAGGTAGGTCGAATGGACCCAAAACACCACCGTTTTGTAACGAACCATCTCCTTTATGCAGTTAAATATCACGTCTGTGTGACATTCGAAGGCAAGGTGGACAACAATGTTTTCCAACTTTGCCGCAAGTGTTGCCCTGAGTGACCACTGTCAGTGAATACTAGCTGCCATGATGCCACACTTAAGCTAACTGTTGTAAGACAGTGATTTTCAACTAGTGGTCCGGGGTCCACCAGTGGTCCTTGAGGGGGTTCCAGGGGGTCCCCAGCCAAATTAATATTTAGGAACCAAATTGACCCGTATGTGTCTGTAACTCTGAGAGTGTACAAATGGAACCCCCGGGTCCATTTGGTTCCATTTGTACACTCTCAGAGTTAAATGAACACTAATCATGATACAGTGTAGATTGGGACCCCCAAGAAATCAAAATGGTTGAGTCCCTGGCATATCTTTTCAAATGGGGGGTCCGTGGGCTAATATGTGGGAATTTGGGGGTCCTTGACATGAAAAAGGTTGAAAACCACTGTTGTAAGAAAAAGAGAAACATAAACTACTGCTACATAAATAAAGTCAGTATTATTATTATTATTATTATAGTTGTCCCGGGGTCAAATCAATAGCTGAATTTGACATGTACTGTAAGGGTTCAATTTGTACTGCCATTATATCGCACACTGTTGCAGTGCTGCAAATGAAAACTGAAGGATAATGTTTTTGGCCGCTTAATTTCTATGTGTTTCTCCAAACATTGAAGGAGGACTAGAGAGAGAGAGAGAGAGAGAGAGAGATAAGGACTCGGTTCACACTCTTGTCAATCCTCTTAGGTTGAGAGAAGGTCATTGGTCACTCCCATGTCTGGCTAAGCTCGTTCAAAGGCGATAAACTAGCAGACAGTGGTGGAAGAAGTACTCACTTATTTGACTTAAGTACAAGTACTAAGTAGCATTAATATAAAAATACATTGTTAGAAGTAAAAGGCATGTGTTAAAAATGTTACTTGAGTAAACACAATTGCAATGATTGTATTGCTGTATTGTTGTATTGTGCTTTCTGCTTTGGCAATGTAAACGTATGTTTTCTCATGCCAATAAAGCCCATTGAATTGAGTAAAAGTACAACATTATTGGTATCAAAATATACTGGTTAATGTATGTTTTATAATACTGCATAGTAACTAAAGTTTTCAAATAATTGTAGTGGAGTAAAATTGCAATATTTGCCTCTGAGATGTGGAGTAGAAGTAAAAGTACTGAAAAAGTAAAAATAGCTCAAAATTGTACTAAGTACAATACTTGGGTACATGTACTTAGTTACTTAACACCACTGTAAACTAGTGGGTCTCAAAGCTCTTACTTACACCTAGCCGCAAGCAACTTAGATGCTACCTGCATCTATAAGTTGCAATACCCTCCATTTACAGCTCATTCATGAAACCGACATCTGATTGTATTAATCCACGATGAACTCACCAATATTGCACCTGTACGGACAGATGGATTATCCTCCTTGTCTCTGTCAAGGCTTTGTTTGGAAGAGAAAACATAAATCCACCGTTGACATGTTATGAGCAACTTTCTGTCAATAAACTCCTGATGATTCTTCTGTGTTCGAATTTGGAAGCACTCGTTTTAAATCACTCCACGTCCGGCATAGGTAACAGGAAGAGTGGGCACCTCTGTGTTATTTTTTTCCTAAATGTAAAAAAATAGAATCATTGGAAAATGGTATTAAGTAATGTAAAGTACACATGATTAGAACATGCTTTAACATTCAATGTCTGATATTTCTACAATTGCTACAAAACCTGTATATCCAGTCATTTTGGGACATAAACAAGAAGTTGAAGGATAAGATTTGATAATGAGGTACTGTGCATGTTCACCATTTTTCAAATATTATTTTTTAACATTTTGGACAAAATAGCCAATTTTACATCGAGGTGCCAACTCTTCCTTAGTGCCCACTCTTATTGTATCCCTTCCAAACTCGAACACAGAAAACAAAATCAAGACTGCACTGAGTTTGTTGACAGAAAGTTGCTAATAACATGTCAATGGTGGATTTGTGGTGGAACAAAGACTTGACAGAGACAAAGAGGACAATCCCAGCTGTCCATACAGGTGCAATATTGGTGAGTTTATCGTTGTTTAATAAAATCAGATCGGACCTTTCTGTTTCATGAATGGGCTGTCAATGGAGGGTATTGCAACTTAACATAGATGCAGATAGCATCTAAGATAGCAACTTAGATGCAGATAGCATCTAAGTTGCTATCAATTCATTTCTTAATTATTCTATTGATTACTTTTTTCATTAATCGGATAATCAAGAAGCATGTTTTTTAATATATACAATTTTATAAATGAATCGACGGAAACAATCGAATTGATCTTTTTAATTAATCGACTAAATCGACTAGTAGTATTATTAACCATGTAATCATTTAATACTTTGTTATACAACATTTTCACACAAAAATAGTGAAAACAGCCGATCAAAGAAGTGAACGCATCACATTGCGAGTCTTCGCAACACATTGTGAGCTTGTAGATCGGCTGTTATGCCTATTGTTAAAACTTGTGGGGAAAGAAGCGCAACATTTAAATGTCTTCCCCCAAAATGAATGTATTATCATAAAAAAAAAGATGATCGATTGTTTAAAAACATACTGTGTGTGTGTGTGTGTGTATGTGTATGTGTGTGTGTGTGTGTGTGTGTGTGTATATATATATATATATATATATATATATATATATATATATATATATAATCAATTAATTACATTGATCAGTTTGTAAATATATCATAGTAAACTATGATATGAGCTCCTTCATAACTTATTTGTCTTCTAAAATGTATTCAGGATGGCACAGTGGAGTGCCATATTCTCAATCATCGCAGCTATTGCAGGTGCAGCACTTTTGGCTTCAGTCCACAAGATCGAGGAGGGACACACCGGAGTTTATTACAGGTGAGAGAAAAGCTTCAAAGGTTTCTTCAGGGGTCATTCACGGCCTTCATGGTAAACCACTAATCAGTGCAACTATAAGGAACATCTGCTCCAAAGCTATGATGCATCATCCAATAAATCAGTGATTCTCAACCATTTTAATTTCAAGGACCCCTAATTTGATATGCATTAGGTCCCATTTGATACACATTTCTCTGGGACCCTAATCTATATCCTTAGTATTACTTTAATTTAACTCTGAGAGTGTAAGGGTCCATTTGGTTCCATTTGTACACTCTCAGAGAGTCACAGACCCATGAAGGTCCATTTAGTTCCTAAACTATCAATCACCCTAGGTCTGGAACTCCCTAAAGGACCCCTGGGGTTTCCTGGACCCCATGTTGACAACCAGTGCAGTAGAGTAAATCACAGAACAGATGGGATATTACAATGTAATGTTCCTACAAAACCAACCATATGGCAAATACTGTCAACATGGCAATCCACATTGTTTCTCTGTGTGTTCCCTGCCATGTTTTAAATTGTGTGTGTGTGTGTGTGTGTGTGTGTGTGTGTGTGTGTGTGTGTGTGTGTGTGTGTGTGTGTGTGTGTGTGTGTGTGTGTGTGTGTGTGTGTGTGTGTGTGTGTGTGTGTGTGTGTGTGTGTGTGTGTGTGTGTCATAGGGGAGGAGCTCTCCTGACAGCCACCAGTGGTCCTGGCTTTCACTTGATGCTTCCCTTTATCACCACTTATAAACCTGTTCAGGTCAGTCTGATTGGGTTCTTCTAGCAGCCCAATTGAACTCTGTCTGGACTAATAAAAGTTACTACTGAATAATGCTGTATAGTATTTACTAATAGTATGTACTATTTCATTATATTCTAATGTTGAACTGTCATCTGACGGAGGTGCCAATGTCATCTATGTGCATCTGCGTGCCAAATATCTAATACATTACAGTTCCTTGTATTGCACGTGTCATTTAGTTGGCAGTATGACATTTTGTAAAACACTGTAAAATCCTCAGTATTGATTTAGCTCTGAATAGTGAAAAATAATAGAGCGTTCCATTTGGTAAAATCTGTGCCCTCATCGGAGTCAAATAAGCACCATCAAGTCACTTTTCAGGTTGCTGATCTGTGTATATACAGTATATACACGACATGTGTATACCTCCGAATTGAAAGCTAAAGTAGAGACAGAACTGTATTTTGTGAACAGTTCAAATTGAAATATCACAATTTAAAATTTTAATAATTGACTGCTGATGATTAATTAGTCTTTCTCCCTTCATCTTTTAGACGACACTGCAGACTGATGAGGTGAAGAATGTACCGTGCGGCACAAGGTAGTGTTGCTGTTTTTGTTGACTGTAGCCCAGTCATCCTATATTTCTCTCTTTACCATTCAACAATTGAACAACTTGCACAATATTGAATATTGAAATTTCGGCCAAATTAACCAATTTGACCATTGTCAAATTGATTGATACTGATACTATTGCAATACAAGTTGTCAGTAGGGTTTATCTTACACCTGTTATACAGTAACTGTGTTTCTGGGTGCTGACTTAAACCCCCTCCCCTTATTATACATTTATTATTTTAATTCCAAAAAATATTGGGACTATTTTAATACATACAATTTATATTGCACTTTTCAAGATATACCCAAAGTCACTTAAACCGTGCAGCACAAGGCATTGTATTTTGATCCCTACTCTTGTGCCATGTGCAGTCCTGCATACTACTGTGTTCTATACGGTGGTTCTGGTTAGATCAACATGACACTATGCTGTACTATACCCAGTTTATCCAAATACTGCCACAGTCAGGGGTTCTATTCTCCATGTGGTGGCGCTACCAGATGTATTCTAGTGGTTCATTCCAATGGTTGTGGCATGATATTTAACTGCTATTGTGCACAAAGTTCCAGCCATGTATTTTGATTGGTTGAAAATAGATCCAGCCATGATCAAATCACTAGAAAGCAGAACTAGAAAGCACCTGATGTGCACAATTGAAACGTGCCTTATCACTAAATATCATTCCGCCATTGATAGAAACAGTATCAAGTGTCAACACATTTTCATGGTAGCAGAGACACTAGTCTATCTAGTTGTGGTTACGTTGCTATACTAGGTTATTGGAACTACAGTACTTAGAACTACAGTACTTAGAGTTCTCCATTTTGTTGACTAAAGTTATTAGAAATGTGATACTAACAGGAATCATTGTTGTGGCAGTAATGGTACAGCATGATCACCCTTTCATGTAATATTACTAAGTTAGGAGTAAATGGCCCTTTGCCACTGGGCCCCACGGCTGCCAACCCTCCTGGATCCTGCAGGGGTCTCCTGGAGTTCGCCACATGTCCTTCTGGAGTCCTGGATTGTCATTTTTCCTAGATTTCTCCTGGATCAAACTCCCAAAATTCACCAGAACACAGGAAATTACATCTAACATGTTAAAGAAAATTCGGGGGGAGGACCCCCAAACCCCCCGCTTGGGTTGTGTGGTCAATGTATGCAATCATACAGTGATATTCACTTTCAAGTAATGAGGTGAGGCTACAGTTAATTGACTATTACATTATAGTAAGATTGTACCTCTAAGAGAAACTCTACTTTGAACTTCAATGATTTTTAATATTATCCTCCAAAAACACATTCTAGAGTGTTGTATTGTACAAAATGTTGACTAATAACTTGACCAATTACCCCAAACCACCCCCCCCAAAAAAATCTCCTGGATTCTGACTGTCCAATGTTGGCAGCCCTGCTGGGCCCACCACCCATCCTGAAAACGTACTCATGATACTGAATGATGCTTTGAATGAAAGTGTCCAGCAAAGGTCATGTGTTTAAGTTATTATATTTTCTTTCCTCAGTGGGGGAGTGATGATTTACTTTGACCGCATAGAAGTGGTGAACTATCTTGTTCCTTCAGCAGGTAAGCTCATAAACCATGTGAAGGGCCAAGAGCATCACACTATGTATTAATCATAAATCACTTTCTATTAGTTTTGGATTTTACCAACAAGGGCAACCAGCTCAGTATGATTGTGAAACAATATCTTAAGCTGTCTGGACAACGAAAGACACATTACACAACCCAATCACATTTGGCTGTAACAGGAGTGAAAATAGCCATGCACTGTGATTCATGACTTCCCTAAGTGCTTATTTCTTTCTTTTCAGTGTACGACATTGTGAGGAACTTCACAGCTGACTATGACAAAGCCTTGATATTTAACAAAGTGCATCATGAGCTCAATCAATTCTGTAGTGTGCACTCGCTACAGGAGGTCTACATTGGCTTATTTGGTAAGTGTAGTAGGATTGATGCCATGTGAAATAGTCATGCAAGAAATAAGTGCTGGGAGAAAATAAAGGTGGGATAAGGTGGTCCACACTCCTGTCCCTATTGTTTACAGCTGGCTTTGTTGATAGCTCATACATGTGCTGTTGTACAGTAGAGTGCATGTGGTTAAGGGGCATCCAGGTGGCGCAGGGGTAAAGTTCCTGCCCACCACCATGGCGACTCTGTTTCGATTCCTCCACGGCGTCTCGGCTCCGCCAAGCACTCAACGAACTCAGCTGCTGGTGTTGGTGGGTGGTTGTCTGTTGCTGCACTGGAAACTCCTACACGTTGGGACATTCCCCAAACGGGGATAGTGTCCTCCTCTGCATGTGTTATCGCCCTCTCGGTGAAACTCACGAACATTGGGGGGTTTAGCCAAAATTTTGGAGAACGTGAAAAAACAAAACGGTTGACTGAGCTGGGCTGAACTTTAGAGGAAGGCTATATTTCAGCTGAGCAGTTATTCTCAATTGTAATAAACTTCCTCACTATCTCATCTTAATCACTGGTCACTCTCTCAATCATTTCCCTCAGATGTGATCGATGAGAATCTGAAGAAAACACTACAGGAGGATCTAACATCCATGGCCCCTGGTCTTATCATACAGGTATTGCAGAACTCAAGTTATGGTTAATGTAAACTGTGTGGAACAGCATTAGTAAGCTGTACCACTAGGTCTAAGCAGGCTCCTTTTCTTGTTAATAAACAATATTTGTTAAGGATTTGTGACCTGTGTCATATAATCGGTTCAGGAAAATAAAAGAAGACATACGTTTTATTGTGCACAGTACACTATATAATAATAACTTAATTGAATAATGCTGCATTTAGCGAGGCTCTGATTCGGTGTGTAATGTCACTCCTCGTCTGAGTTGTGTGCCCTTCGTCAAACCTGTTTTCAGTTAGCGTTAGCTTGAAAACAGATTTTAGTTGTAAAATTCAATATTAATGCTTGGAGATATGCAGTGTGCAATTAAATACCAGGATTTTCATGGTTGCTTGAAGAAGAAGAAAAAAGCATTAACAAAACAAAAAACATAATTTTGGGGGGAGTGGGTCTTTAACGGTCAACATGGACAAAGTTCTTAGCTTGAAAACAGATTTTAGTTGTAAAATTCAATATTAATGCTTGGAGATATGCAGTGTGCAATTAAATACCAGGATTTTCATGGTTGCTTGAAGAAGAAGAAAAAAGCATTAACAAAACAAAAAACATAATTTTGGGGGGAGTGGGTCTTTAACGGTCAACATGGACAAAGTTCTTATTATGATGATAAATGCCTCAGACTGAGAAGATTGTTTAGTCTTCAGTCAACTTAATGGATAATGGTATCCATGACACAGCCTTCAATTAAGTCATCTTTTAAAAATGAATCTCCACCGCTTACGGCATTTATAATAGTTATAAACAAGCTTTTCCCCCCATTTTTTTGTATTCATAAGTCACTGTCCTTGCTGACCTTAAAAGGAAACTTAGTGGTTTCCCCCCTGAGCAATGTTCCCACTATTTTAATGCCCCAATGAGAGCATTGAGGCCTCAATGTGCTCGTAATTCTTCAAAAATAAACAATACTGGGGCTTTCCTAAGAGCTCATAACACAGCGGGTAACAACAGTGAAGTGAACAGAACGGTCTTTGTTTTTGGGCTGCTCTCCAGCAGGCTTTATCTGACCACTTCCGGTTGGTGAAAATGTCACTTTAAGCAACCTTAAAAGCTGTCCCATAGGGCCGTCCTGCTCACTTCTCATTGTTATAGTACATTATTTAATCTCATTTGTTGCCCTATTTCACAGTCTTGTTAACTCACACCTCTCTGTCTGTCTATCTGTCTGTCCATCCATCTATTTATAATTCCATACTCTTCCCTCGGGACACCCTACCCCACTCTCTCTGTGTACACAGGCGGTCCGGGTCACGAAGCCCAACATCCCAGAGAGCATTCGCAGGAATTACGAGATCATGTAAGTACCCAGACCCCATGCTGTCTGTGACTGTGTGTATTTACATTCCACTCATCAGCTGGGAATAAAAATCTGCATGGGAATTACATTTTGTTATTTTTATATAAAAACTATAATGAAGTAGTGAAAGCATGCAACCAAAGGATATTAACCAACTGATCAGTCATCCTATCGAACAAATACAAACTAAAGGGACCTAGAGACAATCTATTGGACCAACCGGACCCCTACAAACCAAAAAGTATTGTGCTGCACTGGCTTATGAAACTATTCTCCACGCAATTTGTGTTTTGTCTTTTTTCTTTCCCAATTTTGTCGTTATGCCAGTTCCCAATTTGTCCCACAGCCCTGCATGTGTTACGTCCTCCCGGTGAAACTTCTCACTGTCGGGTGAAAAGAATCATGCGTATCGGGGGGGACACGTGATCGTCTCTGCTCTCCCTATAACTGTGAGAGTGTGCAGTAACGAGGGACTGCAAGGGAATCAGGTGCTAAGGACTGTCAACTAAAGTATGACTGTATGACCAGTCATACTTCATCATATATGATATATTATAAGTCATACATTCCGCGACTGTATGAAAGCCAGTCGCGGAATAAACTAATACATTAACAACCAAAAAACTAGTTGCATGGTGGCACAACAACAAGCAGCCTACATTAACCTCAACAACCAAATCAATATAGTTGCATGGTGAGTGGCACAACAACAACAACAAAGCCTACAGTAGGCCAAAACTGCAACTAAAAGGAGGGGGAAAAGGCTTGCTATTACAGCCCTGCAAGTAAGTTAACTGCAGGGGTGCGCTGTTAAATAAAGCTATGTCTTACCTTGTGCCAAGCATTGCCTTGTGTTCTTTGACTTTGCATAGATAGACAGCTAGATGTATCTAGCTCAGAGGTTTTCAGCTGGTGGTCCGTGAAGGTATTGCCTGTGGTCCCTGGCCATCCATTCAGTAATGTAGAAAAGTGAAGATTGTTTTTTGTTCATTTTATTTTGTTTTATTTTGGAGAACCTTAGTAATTTGGTATTTGTGTGATATGAGGACAGTGTAATGAAGCACATCAGTGGTCATTGGAGGAGGCTTGTGTTTCAATTCCAAAAGTACTTCAATTTTTACTACAGAAGAGGATCAGCTCATTGTCCACATACTCTTTCAAGAGACAGTTTGTAAATACATCATACTCATGAATGAAACACAGTCCCTTGTGAAGTTCTGGATGAGTTGTCAGACAGTGAAAGCAAAATGTATGTTACCTTTTGTAACAATGTATGTCTGTGAGAGTGGTATTTCCACACTAGCACTCGTCACCAGGCTATCTACCGTGGAGAAAAGCCTGGTATTCATTGTAAAACTGAGCCGTGGATCCGGTTTAGAAAAAAGTTTAAAAAAAAACGTGTTCCGTTGGTGTGTTCCGGTTGGCGTTGCATTGTTGTTGTTCCCCACATTATGCAAATCAATTGGTTTAGTCTCGCTAGTCGCACTACGAGTTATATTAAAAGATGGACATACCAAACGATTATTATATCAAAAGAAACTAAACGATGATACCAAACTAAACACATTTTAAACTAGGCGAATCATTTTGGAGGTGCACAGCGACGGAGGTTCTGGCCGTGTGTTCCGTCCGCCTGATGACGTCAAGTTATTTCCACTCCAGACTGGATCAGAAACCCGAAAATGGTATTGATCCCAGGCTAATCGAAGAAAATAACATGAGACGCTGCCCCTGTCCACCTCTTTAGCCAAGAAGAGACAGACATGGACCACCTGTAATCATGCCATGGACCACTACTTGAGAACCCCTGTGCTAAATGACCTGGTGACCTAAGATAAAGCGTCAATGTGGTCAGTTACTGGGAAGGCTGAGGTCAAGAAATTTTAAGAAAAGGGAGTTATAATCTCAAGAAGGGATAGTGTCATTATTTGGAAATGTGGCCATCAAATGTCATGTGTTTTCTTACTCATAAATGTTACAAATTAGTTTAATATGGAAGGTTGGATAAAGTAAGAGGAAGAGATCAGTGGTTGGTTCTTCAAGGGCCACCCCAACCCACCTTTAATTAAACTTAACACAACAGTGATCCCCAGGTTGATTCTCAGTCAGGGTGGTGGTCCCCTGGTTCACAATTAGTTGAAGACCCCTGATCTATCTTTATCAACCGTACATTTCTGGCTCATCTGTTTTTAAGATGCAGAAAGTTGAACGTTTCTTTCTGACAGCTGACTCATAAGGCACACACGCAGGCACAAACATGTCAGCCTCTTAGAACCGCACTGATGTAGTGATGTTTCAGAGCGCCCAAAACTTTAGTTGTGTTCATGTATCATCATCACCCGATGTCGTATCGTGAATGTTAAAGGTATCCACATGTCCTACAGATGTCTGTAGTAAAACCCAGGTGGTAAATTCGTATTCCGCTGTGAAACTTAAACAAGGGGTGTCATGTTTTACCGTGCTTCCGTCTTTATATTGAAAACACGTCCCCAGTCTCTGTGATTGGTTGAGATGGTGTCTGTGTGTGTGTGTGTGTGTGTGTGTGTGTGTGTATGTGTGTGGAGTAGGCGTTGCTTCCTTTACCCATTATTGTTGTCTGCTATGTCTGTAGTAATCTCTCAAGAACAGATTCTGCTCTGCGTTTGAATCTGTCGGGGGGGTTCGTCATATCGCGTACGCACTGGCCTACAAGTGGGCGTGCCTTCAGATCAGGAAGCAGGCCGCGCTTTACCCAATCAAATGTAGTGGCCGGGATTCACGTGTCCGTCGATCCTTCCCCACTCGAAACAAACCGAAACTAATTTAACAATAGCGTCCGCGGAGCAGACAAAACCACGGAAAGATATTCACATTTTGACTTACTCTTTCATCATAGAAACAAGTGGGCTTATAACCAAAACGATCATGTTCTCTGGGAGAAGTGGTGTTAGTGTTCCGTGTAGAAATATTGTTAGTGGGAATGAAAACATAGTCGCACCACCGGAAGTGATGCGCTGAAGGCAGACCAAAACCCCGGTTTCCTTGCGCACGGGTGCTACGTCAACTTCCTCCCAGAGCCAACTGAGATAGTCAAAAACAGCAGAGGGTGCTGTTTTTGAGTGGTGCCAACCACTCCTATATCTGACTTTGTCCGTGTGTCCGTCCGTATGTATGTATGTATGTATGTATGTATGTCCAATAAACAAACATTGATGACAACATCAATACGGGGCTCATCAAAGGCACCACTCTCTTCACACAGGGTGTGATTTTTTTCCTTTTCATTTGGCGATGGGTTCCCAGATTGTGTCTGTAGTAAAACCCAGGTGGTAAATTCTTATTCCGCTGTGAAACTTAGACTGCTATGTTTGACAAGTATGCCGACGTTATTGTATATAATAATGTTCTGCCTCATATGCACTTTGTAACTGGCTGTTTTCCCATTATCTGACTGCCTTGTACTTTGTACAAGGCATTCTTGTACTTCTGTTTGTGTGGCCATAAATAAATATTTTGTGTGTGTGTTTTGCCTGCAGGGAGAGTGAGAAGACCAAGCTGCTAATTACAGCACAGACTCAGAAGGTTGTGGAGAAGGAGGCAGAGACGGAGAGGATAAAAGCTGTGATTGGTGAGAAGATGAAACACATGTTTGGCAATAACTAAATAACACACACAGGGGATGGGCGTTTTGTCATTTTTTGTAAACATATACATGTGTAGTGCTCCGCAGTTAGCCCATTTAGACCTGAGGCTAAATGGGCTAAATGTATATAGCAACAACTACACACAGAGGTGTTACCGGCTTGAAAGGTATAACAACATTTAGGTGTTCCAGGTCTAAATGGGTTTTAAACGTAGTATGACATCATATTTACACAAATGTATGTTTCCATTGATGGACTGTTTATCACTCAACGTGCGGAGAGACTTTCACTAAGCTCTGTTACATTACACTTTTCAAAGTTATATTTGACGTCTGAAGCCAAAGCAGACGGTCAGAAAGACTTTCTAAAGGACCATTAACGACTCAAGAACCTTAAGTACCAAGGTATTTGTTTCTATTTTTAGAATATGATAGCTATACTGATTTAATAATAACTGGTACTGGACACATAGGCAGCTAACTATACTATATGTTATATCGCTTTGCCCGTTTAGAGGAGCAGGCCACGCAGCCTGTTGCATCCCATGCAAAATATAGGCAAAATAGTGATTTTTAAAGGTATTGTAGGGAACATTAAGCCTAAATTTAAAATATATATATATATATATATATATTTTGCATTTTTTCCCCTCTATCAGCCACTATATAATGATGCTGGGGTGTTTTCCTCTATTGAAACACAGTCCTCCTTCTGAAATCCGTATTTTCCCTAATATTTATGTGTTCTATGTTTATGTCCGGTACGTAAATTAACGCACGCATGTGCGCGTCCGTGTCCGTATGAACGTTTACTTTCGGTTTTAAAACGCTCTCAAACTTCGTTTTTGAGGCACAGAATTTACTTTTAAGATAGCGTGTGGATAGAATTTAGTTGTTTAACTTCATATATGTGGTCAATTTATCATGAAAGAGCCTATTTAAAAATAAAAATTCAGAGAACCAGCACTTCCGCAAATTGTATCCCAATAAAGCAACCTGTTTTCGGGGCACCATCCCTTCAAACGTACCTCTCTATGGAAGTCCCTCTTGCGTCACCCCCTGCCTGGTGGTCGGGGAAAAGTACTGCTGGTGTTTATTTACCTCTGAACTCCCGTGTATCCCTTTAAAACAATGTAGATATAATTAAAGTGATTCGCGGAGACAAAAAATGCTCTACACACAGATGATCAACTATAGCTTGACTGCAATGATGTGTCTACTGGGAAACATACCATACAATGCAGGCTGCGGCTGTTTCACTCCGTTGAGTTGCAGTTGGACGTTGGGTTTGGACCTGGCAGCGATTAACCCAATGTCTCCTCCACTGACCAATGTGTTTGTTCTGACATAATTTAGATTAGAAATGTTTTGGAAGTTGCGGAGATGTTGCATATAGATAGAATTAGGCCACAGGCAGACCATAGAGGGTCAGAAGGACTCTGAGGAAGTTGTGATATAAATACCACAACATTTCCACGTGTTGCTTTTTTAACCAATCATTGAACACCTACGTCATTTGAACTCTCCCATCCAGCCCGGTTCCTCAGCTCTGGATCGAGCCAGCCATTTCAATAAAGTAGAATAAACGAACTGCTTCACAAGTTCACATGAACAATGTTGGTGTATCTAAAAGAATTGATAGGGGATATATGTTTTTTATATACACAGAAAATAAAAGGGCATCGGAAAGGGTTCATGCATTAAATTACAATCCGGTATCACAATGACATTACTTATGTAATTTGTTCTTGTTTTTTTTTACTTTATGAATTTACTTGTGAGGAGTCACTGCATTTACAATGCTAAAAACAACAGTTTTCGGTGAATTAGTCCTAAACGGGTAGTGACACACATTTAAATGGTTAACCATTACACACACAAAGATAAAGGGTGAGTCTGCATGGATTACAGGAGTATTTGGGAGAAGCTGGTTTCCTGTAAAACTGGCATTCTTCTTTATAAAAAAAGACGTCATTCTCTTCTTGAGCGTGTCAGCCGGTGTCACCCACTGACACAGTACCACTACAGACCCCTCATTCAGCCTGGAGAATGGCTTGACCGTCTTACACAGATGGAAACCAAAACAGGATTGGGATATTCCGGGAAGAGTGCTGGTGGAGGAGGGGTGAGGCTGGGGGACAGCCAACTGCTCAACAAAGTATATCTTTTTAATTGGTTAAGGCTCTCAGCCTAAGGACCTCCGGTGTACAGGAAATATGTTGAATGGAGATTCATTTTTAACGTTAAAAACTGGGATCATATGTGTTACACATGTCTCCTTTTTGTACAGTCAGACTTATTTGTCAAGTAGAAAGAAAACTCACTCAAAGAATGAGTTCAACTTTTACCTGTGTTGGTCAACAGCCAGCACTGACAACATGCTCCTTTTACTTCTCAAAGACCTGTGTTTAAATGTAGTTTTTTTATGTCTATACTAAACTTATCTTACTCCAGTAAGGTAATGATGGATGTTAAAGGACAACTTTGTTTTTTTACAACCACGGTTAATGTTTTAGCTTGTAATTAAAGTAAATAAAAGATGAGTGTTCAAAAAAAAACATTTACTGCATCTGATTATGTTATGCCACATTTGAAAGTTGTGTTCTTCTCTTTGTTATAGAGGCTGAGAAGGTGGCCCAAGTGGCTGAGATCAAGTATGGACAGAAGGTCATGGAAAAGGAGACAGAGAAAAGGATCTCTCAAATTGAAGGTTGGTAGACTCTGATTTTAGTCATATTATATTGATTGTGTCAATTACTAACTAGGGATGGAGCTCGTTAATTTTTATTGATAATGAGCACCTTATCGAACCTGCTTATCGAACCGAGCTTTTATCGAGCCCACTATCGATCTTTTTCTATTGTTAAGAAAAAAGACGTGAGGCGAAAAATTCTGAACAGAACCGGTATCTTTTTTTATTGGCCAGTTGTGACAGTGAGTTTGTGGCTGGCCACTATCTAAAATTAAATGAAGATGACAAAAGTAAAAAATATTTTTGCCTATCATTAAAACAACCATTCATATAATGTGCAATAAGTGTTAAATGGCTTTATATTATGAATAGTACTGTAATAATTACTATAAAATGTCTCTTCAACTTTTTATAAACAAAAAATGCATAGTTATTTTTTCTATTCTTTTTTCTTTGTTTTAACCAAAATATATCACGTGCACTACATTTTACTAGGGCATTCAAATACAGTACTTTTCTAACAGATAGAAGGCAAGTGACCTTTTTACTTTTGGAAAATAATATTGAAGAAACGGTTAATGTGTGTACTGTCACTTTAAAAGCGCAATGTATACTTCATCGTACGACGGTGTCACGCACCAAACATGGCCGATCTCCAAGCTCACACTGCGTCTGTTCGCACCACGTTGTGAGCTTGTAGATCTGCCATTTTCGGCAACGATAGACTGAGGGACGGACAGCGCTGTTTGGCACAACTTGCAGCTATCAATACACTTTTAGACCAACATGTTTGTGCCAGCGTGGGTGATTAGATTTATTTCTTGATCGCCTCTTGTTTTGATAGTTTAGACATGATGTCATGGGTCGCTACACTCGATAACAGGCTCGACAAGCCTAAAGCTTATCGAAAACCGGGTCTCGATAAATTCATGCCCGGGTATATAATGGACCCGGTTTTCGAGCTCCATCCCTATTACTAACTGATTAAAATGGCAGATTATTTCAGTCAACAATTCTTTTTATTCATTTGATGAAATAGCATTGCAACAGCTCTAGATTATAAAAATAATACATTATTATTGTGCACAGCAAATCTCGCAAACCACTGTACCAGTCGGTGCCTAATATATAGAGAGTTTAAGTGGTTAAGGCTCTCAGCTTTAAGGACCTCCGATGTACAGGAATGTTGAATGGTGATTTGTTTCTAATATTAAAAACTGTGATCAAACGGATCATAAGCACACATTTAAAGTAACAGAGTACAACTATTGGACATTAAGACTTACTGATACTTTGCAAGACTTGTCACGTTTATAAATGTACATTTTGGTGTTGGTGTATCTAATGTCGGCTTGCACCAGTTAAGTTGTATGGTTGCGATTGGCTAGTTCGAGGCAGGCACTGTTAAATATAGCATAGTTTGTCATCCGTCTACTTTTGAGGGAACAAACAGACATACTGTACATACATTTAGAAAAATCCTGCTCACAAACAACTTGGTCTTTGGCCACGGTGTAAAAAGATGAGGCGGGTGAGTATGGGAGCAAACTGTCTGCAAAATAGCCCTTTGTGACTGACCCACATACACACAGAGACAATTGTCTTCGGTAATTGTTGTTTTGTCTCTTTCCTTCTCATAATTGACAACATCTCTAACTGTCTGGATTTGTAGACGGTGCTTTCCTTGCCAGGCAGAAGGCCAAGGCAGATGCAGAATTCTACACAGCACAGAAATTAGCTGAGGCCAATAAGGTGAGAGATTATGATACAGATGCGGTGACACATGTCACACATCATAACACACACGGAAATCCTTATGTCTTTCTTCTTACATATTTTCCGCAAATTGATCACCTAGCTCTTTTCTCTAATGTGGATATGCTACAATCACAGGAATATGTTCTGGACAATAGACTGACCTTTGCACTTCTTATTGGTTGCAGCAGAAGATTTAAACCAGAAATGCATATGACCTCTTCATATGTGCTCCCGGTTTAAATCTGCTGCTGCACCAAAGCTATGGGAAAATTCCCTATCAGTACCCTTAACCTTATGCGGGAAAAAAATGCAAAATGTAATTCTGCTTTAAGTAGCATGTGACGGGTCAAACTAGAGAGTGTTTCCTTGTTTCTGTATCCATTGCAAGCATTTGTTTTCCACCAAAACCCCTCCTTGGCAGAAAATTATCCAAGCCCACCTTTCCAGCTCATTGCATAGGCTATGTGTTTTCTTTCTTTAAAATGTTCCCGCTTAAGGTTAAGGGTACCCCAACTTTCAGCAGCTGTCACAGATTCCCCATTTCAGTCTTTGTGAAATGTGTTACTAGACACCTTTACGAACACATTGGTGAAGACATTTCTTGGTAAGGAATTTATTCCCAGATGTTTTTAATATCCCCTGACTAAATACAGGATCACTTGTTTATCCTGTATCCTGTGTGATTTCTCACTTAATTTGATGAAATTGGTATCCTGACCAAAAAATATATTTTCTGTTTATTAAAGAGCTGGAGAGATGGGAAGACCTGTTACTGAACACATTTTTTAAAATCAGAATATAATGCTTTTTAACAATTATCTTTACAAAAAAATATCACTTACATGACCTTTAAGCACAGAGTATATGAGTGAAGAACAGAGTTCTTCACTCACCAAACTTCTCCCTCCAAAGCACACACACCTACTAGGCTGCAGCAAGAAATTGAAAACCAGGTTTACAAACATAAACCTCAAGGTGAATGACACTCTCATTTCATCCAAACGGGAAGTGAGTAAAATCCTCAACATATTCTTCACGACCGTGGCCTCAGAGTTAGTTGAAAAACTACCCCCTCACTCTGGGAGTCATGGTGGAGAGTATGTTGATTCATTTTACGATAAACAGGGTGTACGCAAAGATGATTTTAAACTCTCCCCTGTGTCAACAGATGAGGTGTTTAAAAAATTGAGTGCACTCCAACAACACAGAGCCACAGGTCCCGACAACATCCCCGCTAAATTTCTAAAAGACTCAGCCGCCTCCATTGCCCCAATCATTACCCACATAATAAACCTCTCCATCATACAGGGACGGGTCCCTAACGACTTCAAAAAAGCAAGAGTGACCCCTCTGTACAAAAAAGGAAACCAATTAGACCCTGGCAACTACCGCCCTATTTCTATTCTTAGCTCCACCTCGAAAGTCATGGAAAAAATAGTCTATGAACAGGTTGATAAGTACCTTGCTGAAAAAAATCTAATTTACGAATTCCAATCTGGTTTCAGAACAAACCACTCCACTGACACATGCCTTCTCTATTTGAACGACTCTATCAAACAAGATGTCGACAAGGGCAAATATTGCGGCATGGTCATGCTGGACCTCCAGAAGGCTTTTGACACCGTTAATCACCCAATTATGATCAATAAGCTCAAAGCAATAGGCTTTGATGACACGTCGGTGAACTGGATGAGATCCTACCTGGAGGGGAGGGAGCAAGTGGTGGAAGTAAACGGCACCCAGTCCCCTCCTCTCCCAGTGACTTGTGGTGTTCCTCAAGGAAGCATACTAGGACCACTACTGTTCCTGATATATGTGAATGATATGTCCTCAGCTTGCGACTGCAAACTGTTCCTGTTCGCAGATGACTCGGCTCTGCTGGTCTCGGACAGGGACAGGCTGCAGGTTGAGAAAACTCTCAGCACTGAACTCAACAAGATCTGCATCTGGCTCTCCGACAACAAACTCTCATTACACCTGGGTAAAACTGAATCCATCCTCTTTGGGTCCAACCCTAACCTTAGAAAGGCTGAGAGTTTCACGATCAAAGTGGGTGAAAATGTTATCACAAGAAAGGAGGAAATTACCTACCTGGGTTCCATCTTGGAGGCAAACCTCTCAGGTGACAAAAACGCTGAAAAGACGATCAAAAAGGTCCACAAAATAACACGGAGGATGTGGAGGCTTGTTCGTAAAGTCAGTAAGAATACTCTGAAGATTCTTATAGGGGCCCTCATACAAGGTCATTATGATTATGCATGCACTTCATGGTATCACAACACCTCCAAGGCCCTAAAAACAAGGCTCCAAACATCCCAAAACAAACTTGTAAGGCTACTTCTTGGCCTCAATTACAAAACCCATCTAACCCCTGATCATTTTGCTAGGCTTGGATGGCTTAGGGTTGAGGACAGAGTACAGCAACTTGCTATGGGCCTGGTCTTCAAGATACACCACAACATTGGGATCCCCCTGTATTTGTCAAAATACTTCCAAAATGTTAATCAAGTCCATGATCATAACACCAGAGGCAGCTCCACAAACCATGTTCAACCCAGATTTGGCACAACAAAGGGAATGAACTCTTTCTCATGCTATTCATCTAAAATGTGGAATGCCCTACCAAAAGGAGTAAAGGAGTGCAAAACCCTACTCACTTTCAAAAATGCCCTAAAGATACACCTTCAGGAGGCTGCAATTCAAAAATGGCCCCTGTCCAAGTCCTAACCTACCCCATGTCCTAACCTAACCCCCCCCCCCCCCTCTCTTTCTTTTTTGTACATATTTTTCACCCTTCATACCAGTAACCTGTAAACTGATTGTATGACATTCTGTATAGTAGTGTGTATATCTGTCTGTCTCTTATATGTCAACATGATTTGTGTGCATGGGGATCTCATCTTAAACAAGCTACGTGCTTAACTGAGCTATCCAGTTTAGTAGACCTTGTATTGCGAACTTGTACTTCCATGTACTGTTATGTACTGTCATGTACTGTTCTCATGTCTTACTAAATAAAGTACATCAATCAATCAATCAAACACACACACACACACACACACACACACACACACACATCTCAGCTCGTCCCGCCCCCCAACCAATCATATGCTTTGAAAGTGATGGACCATCATAGAGACCAATCAGAGGTAGTTAAAAGGAACACAGGTTAGACTGATTTATTAAAGTGGTACTAGCTTTTACAGACCTGTTGACTTATTACATTGACTGTCTAATTCTAAGGTTTTGAATTAGGCACATATTAACGCTGGGGAAATTACCCAGGGGTTACAGGCTCCCCCCTCTAAACGTCTGAATGTCCCCATCAGACTTTAACTTAACAAATACTTCAGACAGGTATATGTGGCCATGGGTGGGGAGTATGTACTTGGGGCTTGGAAAAGGGCAGGGCATATGAAAAGGGAAGTGTCTGTGTTGCTGCTGATGGATATCCTCATTCCCCGGTGTACCACGACCACTGGCTGGTCTACAGAATGGCCAAGGGCATTGTAGGTTAGTCGAGTGACTGGCTTCACCTCCCTCTAAGGACGTGGGGCAGAGAGGACTTCTGTAGCTCCATCGGCCAATCTTTCAGTGCAGACGTCTGTCATGTCTTCTCCTTCAAGTCCTGCGACCGGTACAGGGTTCTCTAGTTGTGCCACATTCTCAATCTCCTCTTCTTCTGTATGAAGTTGGTCAGACTCGCTGTCTGACGCATCCAGAACTTCGTCCGGAACGTGAGGAACATTGTTCTGATGTAAGGCTCGACTCAGCCGTTGCTCAAAGGGCTTTAGTGTCTCAGAGACACTTTTTGTGTAATTAGGAATGTATACAGAACGCTCATCTTCAGAATCTGACCCTTCAGATTGTTCTGCTTCCTCTTCTTCTTTTTCATCCTCTTGCGTGTCCACTTCTGGGACTGCTCGGGTGGCCGGTCGACGAGGTACATTGGTCTCTTCTGGACCATTCGAGAGCCTGACCAGACATCCTATAGGGAGGAGATGGTCACGGTGAAGGGTTTTCACAATGCATCTTCCGCTCTCAGGTTTTACCCGGTACACTGGTATGTTAGGGAGCTTCTCAATGATGACATACGGGATTGAAAACCATCGATCACTCAGTTTATGCTTCCCTGTCAGTCCTGTGGCCCGAGTGAGAACTTGGTCTCCTTTCTCTAGAACCTGGTTTCTCACACTGGCATCATAACGTCTCTTATTCCGGTTGTGTAATTGGTTAGCGGCATCAACTGCCAGTTGATAAGCATGCTTCAATTCAGCTCTCATCTGGTCCACATACTGCAGTTAGGTGGTTTCATCTTCGCCATCTGGTGATGTCCCGAAACACACGTCAACTGGAAGCCTTGCCTCTCGGCCAAACATTAACACATTAACCGGCAAGAACGTAGTCCTACGGTCCGTTAAATCCAACTGTTAAGCGCCGAGACCGTAGTGCTACGGTCCGGCTTTTTCCTTTTTTTCGATTTTTTTTTTTTAATTTTCTACACGGACCATTTTCAGTGTAACACCACCGGAAGTGGAAACTATTTGCGATCCCGTTTTTTATTTCCCGTCGGCCTCCATTCTAAGGCGCACACTAAAACTCCATTTTAGGGCCGTGTAGTTTTTCTCCTCGCATTTCCCATGTTAACATAAACGGTCAGAACTCAAACATGGCTGCCCCGTTTGACACGTGGTCTTTTGCAGTAGACGCAGCCAGATCTCGCCGATGTATGTAAACAAAGCAGAGCTCACTTTTTTGGATTTTAACAAGTTATATGGCGACGTGGAAAAAACAAAAAACAACAAAAAAACCTTGGCACTGGTGAGTATATTCTGAGATTAGCCCTTGGCAGTGGATGTGTTAAGTAGTAGGGCGAGTAACCAGTGGCGTCATTACGGCTGCAGTTGTACGCATGTACAAGCAAGCTCACGTGCTGGCTCCACTTCTGTTTCTGTGCAGGATTGAGGGTTCCCAGTATAGAAAGAAGGGTGCGGTTAAACCGCTCTGGTTGCGGGTCACCTTGTGGATGATAAGGGGACGTTCTTGACTTCTTTATGCCCAACATTCCTAGGAGCTCCTTGACAAGGCGGCTCTGAAAATCGCGCCCCTGGTCGGAGTGGATGCGAGCAGGCAGGCCATAGTGTACAAAGAACTTCTCCACCAAGATCTTGGCTACGGTCGAGGCACGTTGATCCTTGGTGGTGAAGGCTTGAGCGTATCGCGTGAAGTGGTCGGTAACCACTAAGACATTCGCAGTTCCTCTTGAATCTGGCTTAATGGACAGGAAGTCCATGCAAACCAAGTCCATAGGGCCACTGCTGGTAATCTGGTGCAAGGTAGCCGCCTTGTGAGGCAGCGTCTTACGGGCCACACATCTACCACAAGTCTTTATGTACTGCACGATGTCTGAAGCCATTCTGGGCCAATAGAATCGGTCTTTTGTAAGGGCAGTGATCCTCTCCACTCCCAGATGACCTGCATCGTCATGCAGTGACTTTAGAACAGTGAGTCTGTAGTCACTTGGTAGGACAAACTGCAGTGCTTCGATTCCAGATGGTCTCATGATCCTTCTGTACAACAGCCCACGTTTCACTACCAGTTTGGGCGCTTCCCGGGCCAATAGCGAAGCATCTGGATCTTTACTTCTTGTGGTTGGAGGCCATGTTCCATTCTTTAAGCCCTGTTTGTCCACGCCAATGACAGGATCTAAGTCCTGGGCTTTTCGTAGTTGGTCCTGACTCAGGAGCTCCAAAGGACTTAGCACCAACTGCTACTTTATCAGGGTCAGTGGCTATCCCGGCTTCAGACACTATGTGTCCCACATATTTTACTTGGGGTTGGTAAAACTGACATTTGTCAATTGAAAGCTTGAGGCCATACTCTTCCAAGCGGTCAAGGACCTTTAACAGGCGCTCTTCGTGTTCCTCTAATGTTCGCCCAAACACGATTATGTCATCGAGGTAGACGAGACACTGCAGAAGGTTCATGTCCCCCACCGCCCTTTCCATAAGCCTCTGGAAAGTGGCGGGGGCTCCGGTTATGCCTTGAGGCATGCGCTCGAACTGGTAGAATCCGAGTGGACATATGAATGCCGTTTTGTCTTTGTCTTCTTCTGACATGGCGATTTGATAGTATCCACTACGGAGGTCCAGCACAGAGAACCATTTGCAACCTGTGAGACAGGCTAAGGCGTCGTCAATTCGAGGTAGAGTGTATTGGTCAGGTATGGTGCGGGAATTGAGAGTGCGATAATCAATGCACATTCGGATCTTGCCATTTTTCTTTCGGGCTATTACTATGGGGGAGGCATAGGGGCTGCGCGACTCTTTGATGATGCCATTGGCGAGGAGCTCCTGCAGATGTCGGCGGACATCGTCAATTTCGGCTGGTGCCAGGCGGCGGACGCGCTCTCGGAAAGGACGAGAGTCACTAAGCCGAATATTATGCTCAACCTCTTTGGCCAACCCGACATCCCACTCCTCCAGTGAGAAAACTCCAGGTCTTTCGGACAGCTTGTCTGCCAACCTCTCTTTCCACATTGCCGGAATAGGGGAGCTGCCAACATTAAAGAGTGTGGGGTCACAGGGGTTAAATTTGAAAAAACTGCCTTAGTCGCTCGCTCGATAAAGGAAAATGAAACTCACTTTTCAGCTGTCATATTTTGTCATGATATTGTGTCCATGTTGTAATTTCAAAGAGTACAACTCAATTTGGATAGACTGGGGGTGGAGCGTGACCCCGCTACCTCAAAAACCACCAATCACTGTCTCAGGCATGCAAAAGTGTCACTTTTCAGCTACAGTCACCTTTTTGAACCCAAATAGGGCAATTGTGTGACACCTGAACCGAAAGAAAACAACATGTTGTCACCTTTTTCACCTCGGGGCTGTTTGCATGACTGCTGTCTATTCTAGTACTGCACAATGTACACATATCATTATCACATTTCTTTTTTCTTTTTTTGTAAACAAGACATAATAAAAAAGACAAAGAATAAAGGAAAAGACACGATACACAAAAAACACAAAGAAAAAACGACAAAAATACATAAACAGTCCTCCCAGACCCTCCCCCCACTCCTCTCCCAGAATGGTACATTACTCAACTCTCAACAGTCTCTTATTTTCCTTTTTTTTTTTTCTTCTTTTCACAACACCTTTCAGACAATATCAAATATAATAAGAAAAAAAAGGAGAAAAATCAACTATTAGGAGTTAATGATGGAAGAACGTCAAAGAAATTACCCGATCTCCGAGACACTGGATAAGATGAACTTCCAATAATCATCTAAGTATGGGCAGCTCCATAACATATGAACCAAGTTACCTTCTGATACTTTACATCTTTGGCACAGAGCAGAAATATTCCCATCAATCTTGTGCAATCTGAGTGGGGTAAAGTAAGTTCTACGGAAAAATGTTAAATTGCATCTGTCTATGTTTTGTAGAAATCAACACTCTCTGAGATCTTTCAAGAATGTTTTGCCAATCCGCATCATCATAAGTGCACCCCAAGTCTGTCTCCCATTTATGTTTAAAAGTCATTGCATTGTAAATCGGCAGATTTTTGTTTAGAATACTATAAATGGAGGATGTTAGACCTTTGGTAGAGGTAACAAGTGCACTAACCATGTGATCTTCCAAAGGGGATTTATTTGGGATATTTGGAAAGTCTGTAGATTTTTCTTGGATCCAATGTCTAATTTGTAGATATTTAAATAAGTATCACTGTCTATTGTTCATTTAAATACGACTGTAGTTGTTGCTGTTGCTACTGCAGCAGGCGTGAGAACATCTGCCGCACAGATACAGAATAAATGGTTGTGGATTCTCAAAATCATCCCGCAGGCCAGATTGGATCCCTTCGCGGGTCACACTCACATGTTGGAGCATGAGACAAGAGCCATCGTTATACACAGTGATGCTCAGATTTATCACAGTTACTATAGCAATATTGAGCAAACAATCTTTCTCCGCCTGCAGATGAAACTAACACCGGAGTATCTGCAGCTGATGAAGTTCAAGGCCATCGCTTCCAACAGTAAAATCTACTTTGGTAACGACATCCCCCAAATGTTTGTGGACTCCGGATCCCCAGGCTCAGCCATCAAGGCATCTGCAGCCATGGACATCTTCGGTGAGCCCGTCCTGGACATGGAATAAAGGGGAAGGGTGAGGGGTGACCCACAGGACAATCTGCTTGTAGATACACCACTGTACTCTGACCAATCAGCACATAATCCTATGCCTATTCAAATAAAATTGGATTGTCTTCAACAGTGAGCATATTTTACAATGTTTACCTCAGTTCTGTTACAGTGTTTACTTCAGTTATGTGAACTTCTGTCCTGAATGGAATCAAACATTGTAAAATTTATGACTCGCAGTTGAGTCTGATCCTGTTCTTCTGAATCAAGTCACAGAACCATCACCCCTGGCAGGAGGACCAGCAGGCTGAAGTGTGACCCCTCAGCTCGTAATACTCCCACCCCATGAGGGAAGCCCCTCTGCCTGTACTGACCAGAAAGTATACTGTACTGTAAGCAAATATCAATGGATGTTGAAAGCAAGGTGTTGTCGCCTTTTGTATGTAATGTCACCGCTCCATTTATTTTTTGTTTGTTCTTTAATGTCTTTATTGCACAAGGGATATTTGAACATTGCAGTGAATATGTACTGAACTGGTTTAAGGGTGTGATCCCATACAAATGTTTCTGGCTGTGTTTTGGAGGATGTTGCACATCACTTTCTTCTGCTGATCACAAGAAATTCTGCTTCATCAGAATTTTGGTACAGGTTCAGGAATTTAATTAGAGGCCATAACTTTTTCACTTTCAATTGGCGGTCAGATATCGACGCTGTCGGGCAGAAACCTTGTATGTTCAAAACTGCTCCTTTTTGTATAATTTTAAAAAACGTGTATATATAGCCGATCTACAAGCTCACAACGCGTCGCATCGTGTTGTGAGCTTGTAGATCTGCTATTTTCACTACTTGTATGATGAAGTAGAGCATTAATTTATGAAAACATAAAAAGTTGAAATATGGAGATAAAGGTTTCTGCCTGACAGCAACGATATGTAAAGCAATATAAGGACAAAATGTCACAATAGAGTGAGTTATATCTGCATTTTACATTTGCCAATGTAATGGATATTATAAATGCTACTATGTTCTCCATGGAAAAGAGTATTAGTTCCCACGTGATCTTATACTCATGATAGTGTTCTTAAATGTTAAGGAAAGGGCATAATAGAGTAAGTATGGAGGACGATACGGGGGAGGGGATCAGATCCAGGGGTTAAGTTTGATACTGAAGGGAAAATTAAGGACAAATGTTAGTGTGTGGTACCAGTCTATGAGGAAATCAGAGACCAACTGAAAATGAATGTCAACAACTTTTCCTTAAGAACATTCACCAGCCTATATTGTGTGTTGCTCTGAAATGTTAGCCTGGCATTGCCAGACTGATCACGTGGGATTCCTCCACGGTATCAGTGGAGGAACTTGTGATTGAATCCCACGTGATCAGTCTGGCAATGCCAGGCTACTGAAATGTACCTTTTAAAACAAGAATTGCACTGAACTTAAAAAATTAGTAAAATGAGAATAGTTTTACAATTGTCTTTTTAAACATCCATTGAAGGATTTGTTATGTCAGCATCTGTCAGTAAAGTCTGCAGTCTACTGTATGTACAAAATAAACATGTTTTCTATGTTAGTAATCTGGTACCTGGTAAAAAGTGTTAAAACAAATGAAAAAAAGAATACCAGCACTCGCAGAATAGAAAAAAATAAAAGCGTTTCAGCTAAGTCATCAATTTGGGACCAAAATCTAAACCGTCTGTTGTTCAAGTGGTCTGTTTGATTTTCAATGTAATATTTCTTGGCTACAGGGTTTTTGCATGTTTTGTTATTTTTAAGATCAGGAACATGCTTGAATTTTGCTAGAAAACTTTTAGAAAAAGCCTAATTCCATAGTTTTTGTTGTCAACTATTTAAATTGTGAATTGAACAAATACTTGACTGAAACTGAGGTGCTGGGAAAACCAACTATGCATCTCAAAATAGTGTGAAATGTGTTTTGATACAGCCTTTGAAAGCCTGTAAAAAAAACATGTGTTTAACGCTTGTTTAGTGATATCAGTTTAATGTTGTGCAACCTTCATCCTAAAGGGCATGTTGATTCCTTATGTATTTTCCAAAGAACATGTCTGCTGTGTTTTCTTAACGGACCGATTTAAAGTCTACATTTTTGTTGTCCTATTTTAGTTAAAATGAAACTGATCATTTTGTTTTAAGACCAAACAAGTTGCAAGCGTGTTGAATGGACATAATCAACAGGATGGTAATGATAAGAGTTTTCATCACTTTAATAAGACTGCTTCCATATGTGTTGGCTTTACCTCGACTTTCTTCATTTCTTTTCTCCAATCTATTGCCATATGTCAAGTATTTTTAATCTAGGTTTTGCTGGACATTTTGGTTGCGTTGTTGTGCATTCATGGAGCTCTTCTGGTCACTTCACTGGCTGTTTCTAGCTAAGGATGTTGATCATTAGCTTGTAAGTCCAGGGTAGATTGTTGCACCTGTATTTGTCCTTAAAGGAATAGTTCACCCAAAAAAATACTCTTTTTTTAAAAATCAATTTGACACCCCATGAAGCCTTGAATCAAATTATTGGCTTATGAATGCGACAAAAACTATAAAGTCTCCATGAATTCAATGCTTCATGGGGTGTGTAATTGATAGAAAATAAGTACTTTTTTTGGGTGAACTACTCCTTTAATATAAGGTTGATTGCGTTGGTCTCAAAAACTAAGCAGTGTAAGACTCATACACCTCAAAACTATTTAATGATTACTCCCAGAGACTAGAAAAATCAACCTTTTTCTTCTACATTCTCAACCACGCGCTCAAAGTGCATAAGTAATAAGAGGACAGACCACCGTCAGTGCCATATCTATATGACATGGCTCTGACGTCATAAGACCATAATGACGATGGTCTTATGATCGAAACAAAAGTGCCCTCCTATGACATGCACTTCAGCATGTATTTGATTGTGTACGAAATTAAGAAAAACGTTCACAAGGAGTCATCCTTAAAAAATGTTTGTGGTGTGGGAGTCTTGCATCGCCTTAGATCATTAGCTTGTGAAATGATTTACCCCTGGAAGATTTTTTGTTATTAAAATTGCTCAGGTTCATTTGACTGACTGTGACTTGAAAGGGAGATTTTTCTTTTTCCCCCACTCATTTTGGTTATGAATGTGCAATCAAGATATTGTCCTTAGACAATAAAGTTGTTTTCTTTGAGATGTAGTTGCATTATTTAAGATTTCAGTTTTATAATACAAATATATTGCGTGTGATATATTCCCTTCATGGTCATCAATTCACTCAATGTCAAATTTGGTAAAGCACATATTTGTGTTATGTTTGACTAAGAAATCTGATAGTAAGCACTCTAAATGTGGGGCATCCTGGTATTTAAACTACTGCACTGACCTTATATTTACAAAATACTGGGTTCAGGTATGCCTCAGGTCCTGTGTTTGTTGTTGCATGACACTCCTTCCCGTCTCTCTCCATACCGTCAAAGCAGAAATGTATTGAATGTGATCTATAAAAGGCTATTATGTGTAATTTGTAAGAGGTCATGTAGAAACTAACTTATCTTAATTGAAATAAATACACTAGTCAATTACTTTAGTAACATCTGAAGTTGACCAAAGTTTAAGCGTTGCAGTCACATGATTTGCATGATTTCATATTACTGTAAATTACCATGAGATGAAATCGCTTCTTTTTGCAGTGTACAACTCATGACATGATGGGTGTACTGTAGCTGATTATGTTACATTCTGTAACACTGAATTAAATTGTACATCAGAAAAAATCGGCTGATTTTGTAGGGAAGGTTGTCAAAAAGTAGCCCAGTGCAACATCATTTACACAACTTAGTTTGAGAATTGTAACCAATATATTACACTGTAAAGGGACATACATTTTCTGTGTATTGTAAGCATTATCTCTCTCTAGGTCGTCCTCAGACGAGCCCTCCATCGTTGCTTCCAGTCATCCCGATTCTCCATACATCTGGCCAGCTCATTGGTGCTATGGGCTCCTGCATCCTTCTTGAGCGTGTCCACGTATGTTAGTGTGGGGCGTCCTCTTGACCGGTGCCCATGTGTTGGTTCCCACAGCACCAGTTTGCTGGCTGGCAGCTCTCGGTGCCTTTGGCAGTGTCCTGCTAGTCTCATTCTCTTTACAGCAATCTTCTCGCTCACCCTTGGTATTCCCTCATACAGGATTCTGTTGGTAACATGCGCAATCTTGCTGATGTTAAGCATTGCACGCAGCATCCTGGTGTAGCACCCGTCCAGGGACTTCTCAAGGGCTGGTTTCAGGGTCCAGCATTCACTGCCATAGAGAAGAACGGACTCTACTGTCGCGTAGAAGAAGCTGAGTTTGATTTGTCGGGGGAGATTGGAGTTCCATACACTGGTCATGCCATTCAGGGCCCTCCATGCAAGTGCCTTCCTCACTTTAAGATCTTGCTCAGTTGAGTTGACCCATGCGCCCAGGTATTTGAAGTCCTTGACTTCTTTCAGCACAGTGCCTCCTGTTGTAGTCAGAGGTTGATGTTCTGGTGGAACGTTGTAGGTGAGGACCTCAGTTTTCTTGGTGTTTAGCCTGAGGCCGACCTTGGCGCACTCTAGCTCTACCCTGTTCAGTAGTTCTTGTGCTTGTTCCACGTTGTCAGAGAGCAAACTGATGTCATCCGCATAGTCAAGGTCTGTGAGGACCACTGCGGGGTGTCGCCTCGACTTCCTTGGCGTTAGTGTGAAGCCAAGTTCCAGCTCTCGCCCACTGATTGCTTTCCTGAGCGCATAATCGAGGACTATAATGAAGAGAAAGGGGGCTAGTATCCCCTTGCATAACCCCAGCCAGGATGTCAAACTCCTCGCTGTTGCCGTCTGGGGTCACCACCTTGGCCCTTGTTCCTGCGTACATGGACTCTATTGCTCGGAGTAGGTTGGGAGGAATCCGGTATGCCTTCAGGATTTTCACCATCATGCCTCGTGGATCGAGTCGAATGCCTTTTTGAAGTCTATAAAGCATAGGACTGCAGTCAGGTTGTCCCTCTTTACCTCCTCAATCATTCTCCTAAGAGCCAAGATCTGAGCTGTTGTAGTTCGCCCCTCTATTTTTTATGGAGACAAATTTAAATGGTCATACACATTAGATTACTACTCTGATCCCCAAAAGACAATCATTCAAGATGATCATAATCCGCTTTATTGTCACATCACAGGTTTACAGGTGTAAATAAATCTGTTAGCCTTCGGCCATCACAGCGGATTATGATCATCTTGAATGATTGTCTTTTGGGGGATGTTGTGGATGGATGTCTGTAGGCTAGTAGTATGCAGCCTAGTCCACCATCCCCAGCCATTATCTCTGCCTAATATCATATGACCTATTGTCTGGAGTAGACAGACAGGAGAAACCCCCTACATTTCCAGAAGCCAGCTCTGACATATGAATTTCAAAATTAAACTTTTGGGTCCAGGTACAGTTATCAAACCGTGACGAGTCATGTAGTCCAGGAGCTAGGTCCAGCCCTCTGGATGTTTTCTGCAACCTTTTTTCCACTATTATTTCCTGTGAGCAAATTGATACCTATACCCCCCACTTGGGCAATTTGGTCTCACGTTGGGACATGTTTCTGGCAGAATTGTGTAAATGCAAACATTAAGTTATTACAACTGTATAAACAGTCATACAGGTATGAAATTTGGCATGGAGCATCCTGACACGAAGGGCAAGGGGGTAAATGCCAAGGGGTAAATGTCATCCACAAGATCCCCAAAAGAAAATCATTCAAGATGATCATAATCCGCTTTATTGTCACATCACAGGTTTACAGGTGTAAAGAAATCTGTTAGCCTTCGGCCATCACAGCGGATTATGATCATCTTGAATGATTGTCTTTTGGGGGATGTTGTGGATGACATTTACCCCTTGGTGTCAGGATGCTCCATGCCAAATTTCATACCTGTATGACTGTTTATACAGTTGTAATAACATAATGCTTGCATTTACACAATTCTGCCAGAAACATGTCCCAATCTTTTTTCAACCCTTTTTCCACTATTATTTCCTGTGAGCAAGTTGATACTTAGCACCCCTTGGGCCATTTGGTCTCACGTTGGGACATGAATGCAACATACAGCATTGACCAATTTTTCTTTTGGCACTTAAGTATATTTTGATGCCAATACTTGTACTTTTACTCAAGTAGATTTTGAATACAGGACTTTTGCTTGTAACAGAGTATATCTACTTTGCAGTATTGATACTTTTACTTCAGAAAAACATAGGAGTAACCTACTTCTTCCATCACTGCCAAATAATTAATAACCATCAAAATAATTGATGATTATAAAGTTATATCCGTGTTGTTTGTGCTATTTTAATTGACTAGTTTAGTTTGTAAGTTACTTGGGAAACTGTTACTTGGGACCCCCCCCCCCCCCCCCCCGTGGAAACGCCCACTTAGAACGAGAGTAGTCTACGAGACATTAAAACCCGATGTGGGGAAAATAAACACGCAGATTGGACATAGTGACCGCTATTGTTGGTGGTGAACGGTTAAAGAAGAAAGAAGTATCCAGACAGAGGGCTATACCAATACGATTAACGGGACTATGAATCAAGCATGTGAAAGAAATGAAACAGCGGTGGAAGGACTCGTCCTTCAAGCACTATGGAACGGTCTACGAGGACATGACAAGATCCTCTTCTCACCTTTATTTCCCGCTGTCGCCGCTTTCCTCACACACATTCTGTTCTGTGCCCCTTTTTTCCTGCTCGACAGCCTGGCGTGCGTCTGTCGGCGGATACGTTTGTGCAGAATTTCTGACAACAGAGACCCGCCGCATATCATGAGGCGGTGGTTGGACTGCTTCAGGAGGATACTTTTTAATTACTTAAAGACTGTTCTCCCCGCCACCGCTCTTTTTCAAAGCATCCGGAGCCCCACATTGCCGGACCTGGCTCCGTCCTGTTGGCAGCTTTTTGTGGAAGTCTTGGCTTGCCTTCTTTTGTTTGACACGCTGTTCTATTTCTGGCACTATACCATGCACAGGTGAGGAGGATGCTGAGCTGAGGCATAGCCTACCTAAGTTTTTTCTAAGCCTGTAACTTTTATGGTTAAGTATTTTTAATTGGGATAGAACGTGGGTCAAGTGTTGCTAATGATGGATGGATGGTCACTTTGGAATAGATAAGAGTATCACCTAAATAAATGCCTACAATATAGAAAAGTGTGCTCTTTGGAGAGCATATCTCCACCAGGCTGGGTTGCCTAGCCAGGGCTGTGTAAAGTCTGGGTTTCTGATTGATTGATTGATTGAATAGGCTGCTTTATTTAGAAAGACATGGTAAAAATACATGGAAGTACAATTCACAATACAAAGGTCCTCTAAACTGGATCGCTCATAAAAGCACTTGGGAGCAAAGGATGAGCATTTCTATGACATACAGTGCAACTTTACACTTTACACACTTGGGTGCTCCCTAGGGGCAGAGTTGAAAGTTTTTGTTGTTAGAAATAGGCCCCTGGCACTACTTTGTTCAAGGCAATTAGGCAAACTGCCTTAGGCAAAAATTGGAATATCAAAATCCTGTTTAACAGTCATTGTTACGTGATCATTTGCCTACCTATTTGGTCAAAGAATTATGTTTGTGCAGAAAACAGTGACATTTGTAGCATTTGTGATGGCCCCTATGGATAAGAGTGTTGGCTCTGTGTTGTTTCGAGGCCCCACAATTATGAATAACTTAATCATAACATTTACTGCCTCCTGGCCTGACGGAGATAAGTAACAGCATAGTAGCCAATAGATTGACTGCATTTTACAGCCTAAACAGGTTTAGCTTACCTCTTCAGGAGCCAAGCCTCTAATAATGTGCAATCACTTTGCATTGAGGGACTTACTACCCCTCAACCCTTATTGATTGATTGAATATTTTATTAGGCAAAACATTTAAAACATTACATTTCAAAAAAAATTGTCTAAAAGGTCTGTTCATAAAAGTCCTTGCGGTCTTGTTTCCAACGAGGTCCTTGGTATTCAATTCATAGACATATATAGTGGCACCACAGTTAAAATAACAATACAAAAAAAAACAGAAAAAGATAACACTATGTACAACAAAAAATAAAAAAGGAGGAAAAAATTGGGGTTAGACTATTCCAAACCTGGGTGGCAGTGCTGTAGAAGGAGAATTTGCCCATGTTTGTTTTATGGGTGGGTGGTACCAGATCGTTGTTAACGCTCCCTCTATAGTTTTGTGACTGTGGGTGTCGCTAACTTTTTGGAGGTATTTACCCAGATATGCGGATATAGGGGGCATATTGAGCAAATTTGAATTTACAATTTTGAAGACCAATCCCATTTTTAGTTCTTTAAACCTGTTTTCTATTCTGAGCCAGCCTAGGCTGGCAAAATGGGTGGGAGAAAGGTGGGTCATGGGCCCCAGTCCGAGGAGTAGTCGAATCAGTTTGTTTTGGGAGGTTTGAAGCTTAGTCTTCACTTCAGTGACAGTGAGGTGTTGGAGTACCAAGGGGTGCAAGCATAGTCAAAAAGGGGCTGAATCGGGGCCCCTGAGAGGGTCCTGAGGGCCTGAGGGTTGACAAAAGAGGAAACTCTGCCCATAAATCTGGTTCTCTGGTTTACTCTTTTGACCACCTTTGTGGCCATGCTTTCACCTCTCAGGTATTTGTCTAGAGATAATTGTGTCATCGACTTTGACCTTGAAATCATTTACATTCATCTGTCTGAGGGAATGTTTGGTCCCAAAGAGAATATAGTACTTTACAAGAAGTAATAGAATTGATGTTAATGTTAAAAAGGTAACAAAATGGGTTTCTGTCCATCACCAGGATTCAGTGGCTGTACCAGAACATCCACCAAGTGCACCATCACAACCAAATACCAATTGCACTAGCAGCACAGGATGCCAGCTCTGTTGAGCTTCTATCCCTGCTATTGTTGGCCCTGAGCAGCGCCTGGGTGGTCGGCAGCCATCCCCTGAGTGAGGTGCTGTTCCACCTCATCAACAGTTGGCTAGCAGCGGAGGACCACTGTGGATACGACCTGCCCTGGAGCCTGCACAGACTGTTGCCCTGCCTGGGAGGTGCACCCTACCACCAGGCCCACCACCGCCTTCACAGGGGAAACTACGCCCCCTACTTCACACACTGGGATCATGTCTTTGGCACATATATTGAAGGGGGGTGACAGTGCCACAGAATCTTTTGAGGACACATGTTGTGGACAGTAACGGAGTAAATGTACTTGAGTACTGTACTTATGTACAGATTCTGAGGATCTGTACTAGATTTTTTTTTATACTTATTACTCTTACTTGAATACATTTCCAAGACAAATATTTTACTTTTACTGGTTACAGAGAGTTACAGTACTTCTCTGAAACAAGAGTTACAAGGTCCTATAAATTCATTGTGAAAACATTACAGCAATTCATTGATATAAAAATGAAGAAATGTACTTCTACTTTTACATTTACTTGTACTATAAGTAAAGTATTTATAAAAGCATGTACTTTTGAATACTTAAGTATATTTAAAAGCAATGACTGTTTTACTCTTACTTGAGTAACATTTTGACTGAGCTACTTTTACTTGTAGTGGAGTAAATTTGACCAGGAGTATCTGGACTCTTACTCAAGTACGGGGGTCGAGTACTTTGTCCACCTCTGCACATGTATCTTATTCTTCATTTGGAATTATGTTGCACATTGTCTGAATTGGGGCACTGTCCTCATTTATCAACGCAGCGTATAAACCGCCATATATTTTTCCATATATTCGGCCGTACACCAACGTCGAAGTCACATTTATCAACGCATCCTACACAGCTGATCCGAGCGTACACTTGGTCCCAGCGTTGATAAATGTCACGGCTGAATTTAAATAACACGCCCTTAAATTTTCTCAAAACGCCCCGATTTTACGACATGAAGACGAACCAGAATACGACCAAAGACATGAAAAGCCAATAAGAAACAGGTTCCCCCGCTGGCCTCGCCTCACACGCACACGCCTCTCTCTCTCGCTCTCTCTCGCTCTCTCTCTCTCACACACACACACACACACACACACACACACACACACACACACACACACACACACACACACACACGCGCCCGCCCAACTTTGTCTTTCATGTCCGTGTCCGTAGCGTAGCGGTACATGAGACTCGGGCGGAATGCAGTGATTCCGTGCCGCCACGTTAATATTGGAGCGTCGGGTTTATATCCTTAACCCAGCCAGGTTGTGTAGCCTACATAACTCTCTATGACATAACTCCATAACATAGGACAAGCTACTGTAAGTTTCACTGTCAGTGAAAAGATGGTCGGGGGCGGGGCTCCCGAAAATTCTCTCGTAGAAGCGCTGCTGCGCTGAAAATAGCAGATCTACAAGCTCACAACGCGTCGCGATGCGACCTGTTGTGAGCTTGTAGATCTGCTATTTTCAAATAGCCAATGCAGCCGTGCAGATCTGCAAGCTTAACCGAATGACTGTTAAAGCAGTTTGTTTAAATTACTTTATAAAATGTTATATTTTCACAGGGATTATTTATTAGTGTAGATATATACATTTATGAGTGGATTATGTGTCCAGATGCCTCTCAGACAGTCAAACAATGCTGCTCTGCAGGTCTAGAATGGAATAAACGGGAGCAGCCAACGTCAACAACTGGTCTCGACCAGACGTGAGATCTCAGCGTACCGTAGGATAAAGCCCACGTCAGGATATATTGATAAATGCCGAAAATTGCGGTGATTACGCCGTACGCTCATTATTCGGGCTGCACCACGTTGATAAATGAGGGCGTGTTGGCAAGGCAATGGCAAGGCAAGGCAGGGCAGTTTTATTTGTATAGCACATTTCAACAATAAGGCAATTCAATGTGCTTTACACAGAACATCAAGCAAAGTAAACATAATTATAAAATGACATTAGGATGCATAAAACAAAATAAGTAAAACTTATGAATAACAGATACAGTTACAGTACTGAAGAGAAAGAAAAAGAAAAAAGAAAAGTAACTCAATCAAAGGCAGCTGAAAACAGAGAGGTTTTTAGTTGTGTTTTAAAAGAAATAAGAGAAAGATGACCTGAGAGATCTGGATGGTTCATTCATGATATCGTACAAGATAAGAAATTCATTTTGGCCCTCATCCATTCAAAGCTTTATTGCAGGGTCGGGTCATCACCATGCAATCTTGTGATGGACATTTTCATCAATCTTTCATTTTTGCCACGGACAAAACATGCAAAACAAGTGATCAGTAATATCACATAGGCCTAGCCCTAAATGTACTGTATACTAATGGACTCCTGATGTGCCATAGTGTGTACTCTATTAAATATTAAATATTTATGCTTGTAGTTGTAACGGACTCACAAGTTAATACTTTAATTTTTGAAGGTGTATATTTACGGTGTTGTCACAGTAAGTCCTTTAATTTGACAATTGTACCAACTGTGGAGAATCTGTCGATTAGGACCCAACGCAGCTGTGGCGCTGGGGCTTTAATGCTGTCCCAGGTTGAGGAGACTTAACCTCTTTAATGGCCAGTAGTTTCCGCTACAATGCTCTATATATTTACGCTCAATCAATATATTTATCCAATCCAAGAGTTGTCTGACTGAAATCCACCGTATACTGGCAGGTGGCATTCCTGAGACAGGCATTAAATGTGGCATGGTCCAACTATGTTTGGGATTTAAATAATTGGGCCTTATCAGTACAGTTCAAAGAGAAGGTGGTGGCCTAAAGGTTAGAGGAGCGCCCTCATTGCCGGAAGGATGCCGGTTCGAATCCCTGGACTGTCAGGAAAAATCTTGGTGGGGAAGTGAATGTTCACCACTTCCCCAACACCGCTGAAGTGCCCTTGAGCAAGGCACTGAACCCCAACTGCTCCAGTCGAGCTGCTTAGTGGCCAACAGCATAAGACTGTGGTTGTACTAGTCAGCTCCCAGGTTTTAATGTGTCTGTGTGTTTCTATGTGCAGGGCGTTGCTGAAAATTAGCACTTGTGCTCAGCTACTACCCTGGGTAAATAAAGAACAAAAAAAAACCAAAAAAGGTTGTGTGCACATCCCACGCCTGTATTTAGGCCAGGTGCTGGACATCAAGGAGGAATCAAGAAAAAGAAGGAGGAAGTCCGCACACTGTTCTCAAGCTCCAAGAAACTCGCTTTTTATTATTACTGCAACGTTTCAACCTTCTAGGTCTTCATCAGGCAAAATGGCTGATGAAGACCTAGAAGGTCGAAACGTTGTAATAATAATAAAAAGCGAGTTTCTTGGAGCTTGAGAACAGTGTGCGGACTTCCTCCTTCTTTTGCCTTATCAGTACAGACAGCGCTTCCATCTTACATTGCAGGAGCAAAAGGGTCATAATTGAGGACAGGAACAGATTAAGTTCTACCAGCTAAACTAGTTTTTTGTTTATCAACTTTAATATTTGTGGTTTTCATTAAAGTGAACAGTCTTTTGTTGATGAGAGTCTAAGGTATGCCGATGGAACAATGGAAAAAGACTTGAGAGTCAAAGTACTGTACAAATGTATGTACAGTACACGAGTGATTAATGAAGGGGGTGGCAGGATTGAAAGGATAGTTTGATGCAATAAGGTGCCTAACTTTGATCATATGAGAGGTTTCCATGGATTATGATTGTGGAGTGTTACTATGGTTGTTGCGGAATGTTATTATGGAACAAATTAACTCAACTTTGAAACACATTAACTCAACTGACGTATATCAGCTTGGTGCTCCTTCTCAACAGATGACATGCCGTCCGTTTTTGCTCTTTTTTTGCACCATTTTTCACTGTGGTCACTCACATACTGTTAACTTTAATTGTTTCATTGTCTGACACACCTCATACACTCCATTAATCCATTGTATTTACAAAATGGACATCAAGACTTGTTGTCCTCACATGATGCAATCATGTTCGGGTACCACATACAATACCACAAATCTCCTACAACATATTAATGAGCATGACTGAGCCACAAATTATTTAACATTTTTTTAAGATTAGATTGTGAATATTTAAAATTTGTTTGTGCCACGGACATGTTTGTCCATGTATGGACATGTTGATGACCCCTGCTTTATAGACCAACAGTAGTATTTTGAATACAACAACTGGAGTGATCTGCTCCACTTTCTTGGTATTAGTAGCCTCGTTCCCAGCCTCACTCATCTGCAAAGAGAAGAGCCTGGTCACGACCTAAACCAGCGAGTGTCTCGGAAGTCCTGAGTGGACAGGATTTTCCGTTGTGCGCGTTTCCCCCTGAAACAATCTTTTTTGACCAATCACAACACTCGTTTCATTCACGGAGAATGTTGACAGATTTGTAAAGGATCAACGTCATTTCCTTGGGCGGTACTTCCGCAAAATTCAACCACTTCCGCCTAGACAACCAACAGCCCAGGTCTTGCCCAGCGTGTGGTATTTGTGGACTCGAGCAGCAGCATTTTGAATCAACTGCTGTCGTCTGATTTATTAGGGATACCTTGTTACAGTAGTCAGGTCTACAATATGATATCGTATCGTGAGTGTTTGGTATCGTTTCATCCCTACTTATCAAACAAAAACGCATGTGGATTAGTTATATCTGACAATGGGGTAAACCTATTGAACCTAGGACTATTGAACTTTTTCCTGCATGAGTAAACTGTCTCTTTATTGTTGCTGAATAAAAGCCAGACAGCAGAGATATATTGATGACATCAGGGATCTCCATATATGGACATAAAAGGGAAAAGGACTGACAGATACAGAGATCTCCATATATGGGCATATCAGTCGGATCGGCGGTGCAGAGTAGGTGTGAGGAACTCTAACTGTGAGGGCCCGAACCTCTATTATAACCTTTAGTTAACTTCATAACATAGCCTTCCCTTGTATGTGATCCCTGTGCTGTGCAGTGGTTCTGTGTGTTGTCGTTGATTTGAATTCATGTAGGTCTACATTATTATCATTGCTGAGTTTGACTGACTGTAAGCCTTGCAGTTAAACAGACGTTCATGTGTTGTTGTTAAGCAAGCTCCCTGATCTTATACCATAACGCATGCATGCAGTTCTGGCTGGAGTTGGTCAACGGGGCCACCGTGATATCGTGCAAAGACACTCAACTTAATATTTTGAGGGCAAAATTCAATTGAAAATTTCAGGGTAGAATCGGATTTGCATGCCTGCTTGTATTCAAAATGCAATCAGCCCATCTGGTTTTGGACACATGGGTGTGTTACATGTGTGAGTATGGAGTGGAGAATGTGTGTGGGTTTGAGTCTGGGTGTGTGCCAGTGGCAGTTTATGTGTAGGATGTTGTGTGAGTGTTCACTTCCAGGTGCTGACCATTTGCATGATTGCTGGCTGCCAATCAGCAGTGATTGTTTGGAGAAGACTACTTAATATCTTTGAAAATCTGTGGCCCATGACAGAATTTGCAGTAATGCTGTCCACCTATACATGCACTCTGTGTTGTTCTTTGTATTAGTATTAGTCAAGTGTGTTTTGAGTCCTTTAGTCATGTTATTATCTGAGAGCACTGGGCCACGGAAGCCAGTTTTTTGTAGAAGTAATGTTTTGTTAGATTAAGAGTAGTGTGTGTAGAGAATAATTAGGGTTTTGTTGTACCTCTTTGTTAAGTTAGTGGTTCAAAATCAAGGTTAGGTTCTGGGTGCATTTAAGGAGAGGCGTGGCCCGAAATATATGGCTGTATTTTACCATAGTCTCTTTAAACTGGCTTTAAAATGCCAGGTGTGTACTGCACAGGTGTATCGGTCAGATGTACGGAAAGGTGCCTGCCTATATAATATGGCAGCCGCCGACGCCTATACCAAGTACAGCTACAACTAGCCCAGATATTATTCAAAAAGAATACAGAACACAGATTTATGTTCTTCTCATTGATTTCAAGTTTCTATTTTGGTATTGCAATTATGATTTGCTTGCCTGGGGTCTAACCCTAACCGCACGCGGAAGCCACTAGTCGGAGTGGTGAGATGTCGGAATGGAGAGTGAACACCCTCCTCCTGTGCACATAGCCTAATGATTCATTTGGGATTTTTCAATAAAACCAAATGCAAACCAGATGTCAACACAGCCTTGGTTATAAATGTTTAAAAAGAGCATAACCATTTACGTTTCTTAAACTTTCTAGTCTTTTATCTCAACGGTCTGTCTCCACAAAACAAGTATTTCAATGGATTACAGCTGGTGATAAAAATAACATGTTCACATCATGTATACACAAACCACATCACAAGGTCCTTGGCACATAAAAAGCATTGTGCAACAACATCCAGTGCAACTTTGCAATGGTGGGAAAAGTACCTGAAAGCCAAGCCACACAGAAATGACAAATGTCATGTCAAAAGTCATCCATTAGTTTTAGTTTTCATTTAGTTTTTACATTCTGGGTTTGATTTAGTTTTAGTTAGCTTTAGCCTACTAATGCATAATGTAGTTTTAGTTTTTCAGGTATTATGAAGAAACCCTTGATTCATAGAACAATGTAGGTGTAGGATGAAAGAATGCATGACATCAGGTATACAAATCAGGTTATTTATTAAAGGTTCCAGCAAAGCCATTTTTATATTGTAAAGTGTACAATTACCGAGCTCTGCTGTGGATTGAGCAATAATGAATGGTCATGAATCATTCTTATTGCTCAATCCACAGCAGAGCTCTATAATTACCACATGGAACAACATGATCAAAAGCAAAACTTTAGTCTGCATTATATAACCAGAAATAAGTTGTGGAAAAAAGGTGTCAACCTGAACCTCTTTTAACAAGGTAAGATCTCTGTTTATTACAATTGTTAAGAAAACTTATTTGACACGTATTTTAAACAATTTTTTCCATCCACCCTGTGGGTCTGTGTGGAGTTCAAATAGTCAATTTCATACATGTGACACTCACCTGGTCTGAGAAGGGTGGGGGTGGGGGGGGGGGGGGGGGGGGGGGGGTCCCGGGTTCTAGCCTGGAAACCAAAGAAATTTGTAATGCCTGTATATTGCATTGCTGCCACCTTGTGGAACTAGTCCGTTACTGTTGTTCATAGTGGTCCTTAGCTAATTTCAGTTTCACTTGTGAGACAGGGTTCAATTTGATGGGGGAATGGGAGGTATGCCTCTGCTTTTCATATCCCCCTCTCTGGTCGTTCATTTCTATCACCAGTGGTGATATGTTTTATCCCTGCATCTGGTCAGACTTAATTTGATACATGCATTTCCTTTTGGGAAATGTAGACTGATATGTTTGACATTTATGTTGATAATATCACAATTGAATAAAAAACGTATGTTATGTTATCAAATTAACCCTAGTGTAGGGTGCTGGGCACATTTTTCTACATTTTTAAATTTCATTATTAGTAATAAATGTAAACATTTTCTTCATTATTTCACTTTTATTTTACGAGGAATAGTCCCATTGAGATTAACAACATAAATGTAAAAAAAACTCAACAGATTAATCACGTTCAATGCCAGGACATGTGCAGATTGTGGTCAAGTAGTCCTTTATGTGCATGGGAGAGAACAGACAACTAGAGATAATATTAATAAGAATAGAAATAGTAATTGACATTAATAAGATCTACTGAGTCATAGCAGCATACAATTACAAATACAAACTTCAATAGATGTGTACCAGATAGGCATAATGTGAAGATGTGAAGTGCAGATCCAAAAAGTATACATAAGGGTCTGTAGCTGTTCCAGAGAGTGGTTGAATTTTGTGGTATTTGATTTTAGTATTTTTCTGAAAAAATGAAAAGTGAATATTGTTTATTTGGGGTAATATGCTACTGTATTGTATGTGTGTGGTGATATAGTGCCTTCTACTGTTCTCTGCATAGACGGATTTCCGCGCGACGTCATCACAGAGCAGAATGCGCAATCTGCGCATGCTCGGGGGAAACGAATTGTTGCGCCGTTCGCTCTGTTGTTATATTCGGGAGTTAGCTAGCCATAATTCTGCTATTATAGGCATAATAGGCATAATGCTGCTATTATATACAAACAGATCCAACTTCCAACAAATCATTTTTATTGAGTAAACAAGGTATTACAAACTGCATAATTTAATCTACTTTCATTAAACCCGGTGAAGATCATTTCTTTTATGAATGGACATTTGACCAGAGCTGCTGCGGGTAATGGCGCCCTCTATAGGCTTAGTTGGCTTACCCCCTCCTCTGCGCGGTCATATCCTCTCATAGCCCCTACGGAACCTCTCCCTCCGCTATGTAGCTCCGAGATGAGGTCCCTCTTTATTTCCTGCCTGATGCTGTAGGCCTCGTCGCACATTTTCCACTTTACATGTTTCTTACCCCTTTCTGCACATCGTATCCAAAAAGTAAAGCATTTGCGCCACTCTCTCAGATGTTTAAAATTTTAGCTGGCAATAAAATCTATCTAACGAGTTGAAGAAAGTATTTAATTTGCCTCGGTTTTCATCCGGTTCCAAAATATTTTGCATTAGAAGATGCAATTCAACATTGGACCAGTAGGGTAACCAGTAATGTTATCTCTACGGGCGCAACTCTTGCGCAATGTCTTAAAAACATGGAACCGGATGAAAACCGAGGCAAATTAAATACTTTCTTCAACTCGTTGGATAGATTTTATTGCCAGCTAAAATTTTAAACATCTGAGAGAGTGGCGCAAATGCTTTACTTTTTGGATACGATGTGCAGAAAGGGGTAAGAAACATGTAAAGTGGAAAATGTGCGACGAGGCCTACAGCATCAGGCAGGAAATAAAGAGGGACCTCATCTCGGAGCTACATAGCGGAGGGAGAGGTTCCGTAGGGGCTAATCCTCTCAATGTTTACAAACATGAAACCCGTCTATAGTGGCCTGCTGTAGCAGATATCACGTGACACCAATCATGGCAGCATTGGGTTCACATGTGTGAGCTTAGGTGCAGGTAGTTAGAACAAACAAAGTTTCAGAGCTGTGAGGAGCTCTGTCTGTGTCAAGAAGAAAATAAATATATAAAATGATAAAAAGTACTAACACTCCTGAATATATCAGGGCAGAAGAGGCGCACGGTATGTCACTTGTTTATTTGTTTGTCTGTACAATGATTATTGTTATTGTTGTGAGTGTTTATGCAACCTAAAAATGGACATTTCATTTGTTATGTGGACATTTCTTGGACATTTAAAAAGAAGACAGCATGGCTGTCAACAAGGACATTCATAATTCATGTTTATAATTCATTGTGGTTAAAAAATTATTTGTTTTATGTCATTTCATTCACAGTTTTTCACGTTTCATCGTGGAGAAATAAAAAGCCCTAGTGAACATCAGTTGGAGCGTGGTTTACTCTGCCTCAGAAAAAGACAGTTTAGGAGCAGTTATAGGGTTTGACCCCAAATTACAGTAAGTAATCACAAAAGATGGATAATTTGTCTTGAATCAGAATAAATACATATATACTATTAAGTCAGAATAAATACATAATACAAAATAGAGTACATGATTTGACCTCGCTTCTCAATGCTCTATTATAAATGTCTGTCTATTTAGTAGCCCCATATAGTACCTCTCCCTCCGCTATGTAGCTCCGAGATGAGGTCCTATATCGTTCTCTGCCGTTCGGCTGAAAAATGTCCGCACATTTGCCACTTTACATGTTTCTTACCCCTTTCTGCACATCCGATCCAAAAAGTGAAAGTATTCTGAAATGATCACAGATGTTTGAAATTTTAACTCACCATAAAATCTAACAAACGAGTTGAAAAAAGCACTTTATTCGCCTCTCTCCTCAGCCGGTTCAATAATATTATGCATTAGAAGATGCAATTCAACATTTGACCAGTAGGGGAATCAGTAATGTTATCTCTATGGGCGCAACTCTTGCGCAATGTCTTAAAAACATGTAACCGGCGGAGGAGAGAGGCGAATAAAGTGCTTTTTTCAACTCGTTTGTTAGATTTTATGGTGAGTTAAAATTTCAAACATCTGTGATCATTTCAGAATACCTTTACTTTTTGGATACGATGTGCAGAAAGGGGTAAGAAACATGTAAAGTGGCAAATGTGCGGACATTTTTCAGCCGAACGGCAGAGAACGATATGGAACCTCATCTCGGAGCTATACAGCGGAGGGTGAGGTTCCGATTGGAGCTATCTATTTAGTTGATTTAGATACCTGATGAAGGTCAGCTGACTGAAACATTGTTTTTCAATAAATACATTTTTGTAAGTGAAGGCAGTGTGCGGGACCATTTCTATTCTAATTTATTTTTTAAAAATAGCGAAAATAGCAGGTCTACAAGCTCACAACGCATCGTGATGCAACATCTGTGAGCTTATAGATCGACAATTCTCGTTTTGCTTTTATAAATCAAACCATGCTCATAGATTTTAATCAATAATCAAAATGAATGAGAGTTTAATGTGATGATATGTTGGTTCATCATTTGTGATGACATTTAGCAAATCAACGTCGAGGACCACTTGAACAACTGTTGTTTCCTGGAAAGTGAGTGAGTTGCAGGGGGAACGAGGGACAGGAGATGAGGGAGGATGCTGGGTGGAGGTGTTGCCAAAAGATGGGTTGATAAACATGTGACCCAAAACGGAAACAATCAGGCCCTATTAGAGACTCTACGACCAATTAGCAAGAAGTGCAGCTTAGGATAACACACTGAATCACACGTTCACTCTGACGCACAGGCGTACACTCGGTTGCTCAAATTAAATTTGTTGCCAGAAGATTTCAAACGTTTTAAACATATTTGAGATCGTTTGCATGGCAACTGTGCAGTGTATTTTTTTTTGCTGTTGGCCTAAGTTGATCTAGAATTTTTCACAACCTATTCACATAAGCAAAATTTCCAGATTAAAATTGTTATACTATGCAGTCATATTGCGCATTTGTCCACTGGGATTTTGGACCACACACTGTACCAAGATAAAGATGGAAGAGAAACAACAGCTCATTCTGCAACAATCCTTATCATAATCACTTCCCATTTCAACATTTCCCTTAAACTTTTGCCATTCAGTGACAACCGCCAGATTGATAGTTTTTTGGCGGGGTTCTATAAATATTCAATTAGCAAGTTTCACATACTGAGTCGGCTTGTTGTCAAAACTTGGCTGAGGTCCTTGCCCTGTGGACTGCAGCCATTTTTAGATGGCCTCTACTCTCATTTAACATAAGAGGTCAGTCTGACTTGTTTGCATTCGCAAAACAGATCTTTACACTTGCCAGTAGTGTTGATGCCAATTGTCTTTGAATTGCATGTGAATAGTCATGCTCATTGGGCATGGGAGGTCTAAAATGAGATATCACTGCATGTATATAGTGTGTTGCCATCTTATCATAAAAATATAGCTTCTACTGAAATTCCGCAGCTCATATATACTTAATAACTGCTTGTAAAACAATAGTATTTTTGTGATTGCAATATAAAGATCACATCATGGTATATGGCAAAGAAAATAAGGAAAATAATTTATGTAATACAACCCGATTTCTACTCTATTGAGATGTTCCCAATAATGTATTATTGATATTGCATACCATGAAAGGCAATGTTTTCATGCATTTGTGTGTTGCGTGTTCTCCTTATCATAAGATTTAAGCTAGCAGCATAATTAGCCTCTGTGCCTGCCCGTGGCTTGCAGCTTGGGAGAGCAAAGCTCACTCACTCCCTGTCTGTGCCCCTCCTCCATGTGTGGATAAGGGTGACACAAGGCCTCTCAACATGCAGGCATTCTGTACCAGAAACTTGTGTTTCGTATGGCTAATAGACTAGACAGTTGAGTATAGGGGCACATAATGTAGAGGATATTATCCTCTGGTTATTCTGCATATTTGAACGAGCATTATTTAAATCACAAATGTTCTGTGTTGCCAATCTATGACTGCCACACAACCAGGAGGACAGCCATAGGAAAAAAGGTTTGCTCATAACGACATTCCCAAAATATGGACGGTTGAAAGTGGTTACAATATTTTTGTAGGGTATAGAATTTGCATCTGTATTTGGAAATGAGTGCATACAAAGTACTGAAATAGTAAATTAAGAGATCATTTTTTAACATAAAAAAAAAAGGTTGTATACAGTATATTGCAATAATACAAATCCGAAGGCACACGTGGACTTATATCACCTCGGCACACAACACTGATGTACAGTATGTGTCCTGTGTTGTATGTGTCTCGCTCACGCGGACTGCTGAACTGAACGTGTCATACAGTGAAGTACAAAAATAAACATGTTTACATGTTTTAGCATAAAGAAACAATAAGTCTGCCTACACCAACACAGGTTCAACTATTTTGACTTAAGTCTACATGTTTCAAGATAATTTTGTAACATTCCACGCAATTTATCCTGGTTGCTCATAATTTGGATAAGATGCCTGGAATATTCCAATACTATCTTAGTTATAGTAAAGTGTACGTGCCATTTAAGCACCCGGCATAATCAGAATTTTCAGTATCCTGAATATTAAGGGGCTATATCAGGGACTGTATTGATAAACATGCTCTGTGCTTTCCCAGGCATCTAGTTTATTGTAGATAGGTTTGACACCCCCTAGTGGGGTGTATTGTTTGCATTTAATGTTGACTTGTGTTGTGCAATTACGAGAACTAATTTCATGTGTGCGCTGTTTAGCTAATTGATCAAGTAATTTCAGGTGTGCAGTACAGGAGTAGTCAGTTTTCTCCAGCAGCCAAGGAGCAAACACACACACAAGCTGCTACTTCTTTTCTTTGTTTTTGGCTTGAAACCATCTCTTGTAAGTTTTTGTTTGTGTAAATGTACTTAGCCATGAAAACAACTTTGTTTGAGAAGTGTGTTGTGATATATGTCGGATGCTTAATAAGTTTAATGTTTGATTGCTTGCCTTGTGTGGGGTAGAGTGTCACATATGGGAAAACTACTGTATGCTTATAGTATGTGATATGTTATTGAGCTGATTGTGTATTTTTTGTGTTTCTGTTATACAGTTTCACTCATTGTTTAGTAAAGTCTCACCGGCATCTCAATAAAAGGCAAAACTGGGATGAATCCTGACTTTCATTGAACAGTTTGGCTGACTGTTGTTTTGTGTCAAGGATGACACACTGAGAACAGTACATGCTCCATTTTAAGCCACACACACATTTGTCAAATAAATATACACAATTCTAAAATGACAATGAAACGGGTCAAAGAAAACTAAACACTTTTCTGAACACAATCTTGTCTTTGTCATTTATTTACATTTTCAGTGTGTGTTGGTACATGAAAAGATTACTGTTGCCAGTTGGGTTAGAGGCAAAATTCTTATAAAGAATCAAGAAGACTTTGAAGGGCGCAAAGGCCAGATTTTTGTTTAGGTTTTGTGTTCACAAAAAGGTTTTGTGTTGCTCAGTATCTGCAAGCTGTCAGTGTGAGCAGCAGGCCATCCATTGCGTTCATTAGTGTAGTGCTAAATCTGTTTCCCATGGGCCTTTGTTTGTGTGTCATGTGTGAACTATGACCCATGAGTTGATATTGTCAGACTGAATGATCTGAATGTTGGTTATGCATTTTAAACTTGGTCCTCTTCAAAATGATTTGTAAATACATTTTCAGTGTTTATTGTGAGGAGCGTTATGTGTAGGAAATCTTGATACTTTATCTATAATTAACGGACACTTTTAGGTTCAATTGCATCATGTAAAAAAAATGCAAAACTGTACTGTAATTTTCAAGCTGACAACATTTTGATAAGTCAGATTGACATTTCACTTTAGATGTACAAAACCACTGTATTTAAAATCATCCTGAGATTAGATGACATGTTTAATAGTGTTGTCAATGTACTGTAGTGTATGTAGTTTCTCAAAACATTGGGATCAATCACAATTCTTTGGAGAACTCTTTTTCCACAGATATCCCCAAAGTAACCATTTTCTATAAAATACATAAGCTATCAAATATTACATATTCATCTACTCTTTGTTGTAAAAATCAATAAATTAGTCAAATAAATAGTCTTTCATTTAACTTGAGCAGCAGAGGTAAGTATCAAAAAATCATTATGACAAAAGAACATATTTGATTCTTATTTGAGAATCCAAAACGGGGTACTAGACATTAAGGCCCCAAACACGATAAAAGTTGAAAGAGTTCATCTCTTACACAGAAGTGAGGGGTGACGGAGCCAAGGCGTTGTAGATATGTTTGTGGAGAACAATGTGGTGCTAGGTCAGAGTTGAGCCTATATAGATTCCAGTGGTGGAAAGTAACTAAGTACATGTACTCAAGTACTGTACTTAAGTACAATTTTGAGGTATTTGTACTTTACTTGAGTATTTCCAATTTCCAATACTTTTACTTCTACTCCACTACATCTGAGGCAAATATTGTACTTTTACTCAACTACAATTATTTGAACACTTTATAGTTTCTAGTTACCTTGCAGATATAAATTATTACATTATAAAACATACGTTAACCACTTTAGCCCTATTTTATACCTAGGCTATTTGAAAATATCCGATCTACAAGCTCACAATGCGTTGCATCGCAACGCTTTGTGAGCTTGTAGATCTGCTATTTTCAAACATTTTAGTACTTACTTTGGTAATTTAAGTACATTTTGACACCAATACTTTTGTACTTTTACTCAAGTACATTTTTAATTTCTGAATTTACCTGTAACAGAGTATTTCTACATTGCAGTATTGATACTTTTACTTAAGTAAAACATTTGAGTACTTTTTCCACCACTGATAGATTCTCAGTGTCCTAGGAATTTGGACATCCCCCCACTCACCCTTGTCCTTCTCCCCCTATCCCACCAGCAACTACCAAACGGCTTGGAAAGGAGCCCGGGCCCTTCAACCTTGGGTGGCAGCAAACATGTTTCCAAACCCCAACACCTTGTTATCACTGTGGCTAGAAGAGGAGTGGAGGAGAACGGCTGGCATGGCATCTGATCAGGGCTGAAGTGGGAAGGAGGGGTTAGGAGAGATAACTCCCGTACTGCCTTCTCCAACCCCTGCCCAGCAAACAACGTAAGTATCGCAAAGGAGGAAGGGACGGAAAGCCTGGGGAAGGCCCAGAGAGCTAGGGTTTAGTCAGGTTGCTGTTGAGTCAGGGAGGTCGTTTTCCCGAGCCAGGCTGCACGAAGTGCTGATTAGTGTTTGTATCCAGTGGGAGGCCAGAGATAAGTAGAGAGCATGACAGATGTCAGAATAACAAGTGTCAAAATAGGGGACGGGCACCGGGGAGAGGGAACTCGCCCAACAGTTCCCATCAGGCTGCATGCACAAAGTACACTATACCACAGTGTATGTCTGAGGACTTTAGGCTGGATTCCTCTTGTGTCTTTATAGTTTATGGTTCAACAACATGTGATTTTCATCAGGTTCTCCATTATCTGAATGATGAGAACTGATATCGTTGAAATTAACTGTGCAACAAAAATCATATTTTTTTGCCTTCAAATACAAAATATAAATACTAATTTGTACTGTACTCATTCATTTAGAGCTTACACAGATTCACAATTGGCAAAATATGTACTCCTGTCTCTTTCAGTAACCCCTAGGGACCCCCAAAACTGTCCCTCCTTTGTCTCTGCTGAAACGTGCATCAGGTCACAGATGAAGCTTCCTCAGCACACAGCTTATTGTTAGGAAATTGTGTCCTGGTCATTTTGAGTCCTTTCCTTTAATACTAAGACTTAATTAACAGTCCATCTCTCCGCCAGGGTGGGCTCTCCGTCACTATCTGCAACCACACTCTGCCACCACCATGCCTTCGAATTTATACTTGTAGGTGACCACGCCTGTGTCGTCCAGGTAGAGTAGAGAGATGGGGTCTAGCTTTGTGGGTACGCAGCATGCCCGTGCTGCCTTTTGAGGGCTGTTGATGTTTACCAAGGTCTGAACGATGGCGTGCTTTGTGGGCGTCACGTGCTTGGTCAGTGGGTAGGTGCAGATGCCACTGCACTCGAAGGCATCATAGCCAGTTGGAGCAAGGATCCAACTGTCCCACCCAATGTCTTTAAACTCCACGAAGAGGGACTGCTTCTTGCAGTGGTTGCCCTTGGCATTGCGACGGATGCGAGACGCAGTGTCGTAGATCAGGTTTGAGCGCATCTGGATGAGGGCCTCTTCATCCGGCTCCTCAACTCCTTCCGGCTCCTCTTCATCCCTCCCCAGTTCACTCCAGAGCTCGTTCAGACCACGGCTATCCGAAGTCTCGCGGTCAATCATTTCATTCAGTTCACGCTTGTCATCGCGGTGATCGCCACTCTGGTCGTCGGAGAAGACGATCAGCAAGGGTTTGTGCTTCTCCTCTGGGCTCGTGTCAATCTCCATGTCCCCTGTGGGTGAACCTCCTCCGTCACCCATCACCTGTCCCTCTGGTGTACCCTGACCAGTATCAGGACTTGTAACTAGGCTAGCGATGTGCACCTCCAGTCTATGGGTGGTGCCATACTCTGATTTGCGCCAGCGTTGAACTGCAGCTGTGAGATCAAAGGCTTGCCAGCCATTGTCAGTTCCATAGACCTGACGTGAAGCTAACTCCACCAATTCTATCCTCTCCCCACCTCCTCCTCCACTATCCCCTGCTCTCAGCCCATCTCCTCTCTCAGTGCTTTCTTCTTCAGTCATGTTGTTATCACCAGTGTGTGACTCCAGCTCGTAGATGGTGACTTTGCGGTCAACACCAGCGTAGAGGTTTCGGTCGGTCTGCACCAGGGTGTATAGGCGGAGCTCGGCCGCTGTCATCCGCTCATGGTGGGGGACGGACACGTTGAAAAGGAGTGGGTGGCGCCTAACTCCCCCCTCCCCTACGCCGCAAGGAGATGAGTCTGGGGAGGAGAAGAAACAGTGGAAGTTCAGTGGAGTTCTGTATTATTTTGTATGTGCAGTCATTTCTTAGTTTATCATATTTATAACAAATGCTACAAATTAAATCTAATAACTAAAGCAGGAGTCAGTCCTAGAGGGTAGGGTTTGCCTTAGCTTTTAAGCTATTTTACATTTTAATTGATTTAAAGTTACAATTTAATCATCATTGTATTATTGTCTTAAGTTACCAGTGAAAATAAGAATTATTTATTTCAATAAGGCTAATTGTACTTTATTTGCGTTTTATGAATGATCAATAATTAAAGACAATAAATGTGACCTGTGCATACATTTCAAATAACTGACTAGAATAAGATAAGATCTAGATTTAATTTCGACAAGATCAACAGAAATGGAAACATTAAGTGATGCAGGGGCCTGAGGAGTACCTTCGTTTTTGAAGCTTCGCACAATGTTTGCTGTGGGCATGGCCGTGCGGTCGTTGGCAAAGCGGTTGTACAGCTCCATCATGTACTCTGGGGGCTCCACACGGGCTCCGCCCGCTTGTAGGTGAGGGGGGCCCAGACCAGACAGATTAAATGTCTGAAGAAACTGCTCCTTTAGGCTCTCCAGCAGACTCTGCATGTCCATTTCATTGCCCTGCTGCTCCAACAAAGAGGGGTCAACCACCCCTCCATGCCCATCGCCCAGTCCCGGGGCTGGGCGATGCCTCTGGAGGGTGTAGGAGATTGGGTTGCCCTGCACAAAAAGTGGCCCCTGGGAGAGCAGGAAGGTAAACAGCAAGAACAATGTCTTGGTGGTGAAGACGTTTCCTAGTATAGTGACACAAATGCTCGCCATGGAAAAAAACAACCTGTCTTTTCTATTGTGTCCACTGGGGCTATGTCTTAAAAAGAACCGATGTCACAGTAGTACACAATGACTATGATCTCTGACCCCTTTATCCAATGATGAGCTCGGCTGATCAGTTCATTTCAGTCCATCTCCTGTCCGAAAAGTCCACCAGTCTTGTTGTTCACTGGTGGCAGCTCAGTGGTGGCGTCAACCCTTGGATTTGTGCAGTTGGAAGCAACATGAGTTCCTCTCAAACGGTGCGACCTCTTTGTGGAGATAAAGTGCTCTCATCCCAGATCTCACAAGCCTTTATCGTCTATGCACACCTTTTGATGTGTTCTCCCAAAGAGCCTGAGTTCCGGTCCAGATGAGGTTGTGTCCACCAGCAGTCATCTCTGTTACGTCCTCTTCTCTTTCTGTCTTTCTGTTCTCTGCTTTCCCTCTCTACCCGACCGGCCCTCTCTCTCTGTCCCCTTATCTATGATATGGTAGGCTGCTCAACGCTTGTCCTTGCGTGTATCTGAGTTTGTGTGCGTGCACGGTCGAGCGGACAACGTGCGCGCGTGTCCACTATGTGTGTGGGTGCATGCATGTGCACAAGTGTGTGCTCTTATCTCACCACTTCCTTAATGAAGATGTTGTAAACACTTTCCTTAAGCCTCTTCCTTGTGGAAGCACTATTTTGTTTGGGTGGGTGCTCCAGGCTTGATATTCCTCATTTGTTTATTTGTGTTGTAAATGGTGGAGCTCAGGAACTGTGCACTGAGCTGTCGTAAGCTCTATTGGCTATTTGTTTTTGACAAATACGCCAAGGGCCTCGACTGTAACAGGATATGTTTATTGCACATTAGTTGTTCAAATTAAATTCAAATGTAATTAGGTGTGAAGGAAAATGACCGGGATGAACTGAAGTCGTGCAACAAGCCTGTATATAAGAATTTGCTTACCAACAACATCTAGATCTAGGCAGTTTTGTTCGGAACTGTGGGATAAGGATCTAGGGAAAATCCTAGAAATAGATGTTTATGCTGTACTGTACTGTACCTACAGTTCAGTTCTATGTAAAACACTTGTTTTGTTAAGTGCTTGGCCTAGTATTGCTGCTTTGTTAGCTTGAGCCGATTAAGTGATAAGATGTATTATATTATAACATAAATAGTAATTATATAAAGTAACACACTTATTTGCATTAAGTAAATAAAGTTATTATATCATTATTACATGCAGTACTGTAGATAGATTAGTCTGGTGGCAGACACTGGATGTGTTCCTTCTTTAAATTTTCAAAATCTATCCTGTAAAATGTGCAGCTTATATTTACACCACCTTTGTTGAAGTGCATAGCAACAAAACAACATTCCCTCAAGCCCTTTGGTACCCTCTTATGGCTCTCTGTCTAACGTAAGTGCACTTCCTCTTTTGGGTGGTAGTCACGCACAAATGTCAGAATGTCAGATATGGGTTATCTAAGCTCATTATGAATAAGCTTATGATAAAGGCACCACATGCTCATCTTCGATTGTGGTTAAGAGCCCTCCTGTGGCAGATTTCATGGCCTGGATTATTTCCATTTGACCAATGTGGGATCAACTGATCACATTATAAGTATTAATTTTGAGAATTCCGTTGCTCATTTTAATGTGGATATGATATTAAAATGCATTGGATAAAATATTGTGCCATAACAGTATATTAAATCCTCCTAAAATATTAAATAAAAATAAGAAATAAAAAACAGTATTGTCCAGATGCCCAGGATGGAGTTTTAGAGGAACGCAGAACTTGTCTGGAAGCATTCCTCTTTGATTAGGGTGACGGCACAGTGTCAAAGGTGACCCTAGAACTTTTGGAGAATCACACGGTTGGACTTCTATGGCTACTATAGCAATAGTAGATTGGCTAATTCGGACGAAGAGTTGGGATGTTGAGGGGGGAAAGGAAGTCCTGAAGCGACAGAAGGATGTAATGGGTCTGAGAGATAGGGGAAGGTTATTCCAATCAAATGGAGCTTTGTAACAAAGTGATCTGCTTCCTACTTCTTTAAAGGTTTTAGGGACAACAAAGTATGGATATTGCAAATGTCTAAGTGGATAGGATGATGTATATAATAAGAAGGGCAATTAAAGTAAACGCATTTTTAAATAAATTGAAACCAATGTAATTGCCTTCTTGATTTAGGCTGCAGCCAATTGAGCAGGTTGTGCATGAGGCAGTGATGAGTCCCATATCACCTCAAGACAACCCTGCATAAGGAGTTACGGTATATAAACCATTAAGCGGCTTAAGATGAGTGTCTCTGGTGTTCTGGTACACAACATCAGTGTAATCTATAATAGGAAGTAGTTACACATGAGATTATTCTTTTCCTAACATGAAATGAAAAATCTAAGTTAGGAAAGATGTAAGTAGTTAAGGGAGATTGGAGGTAATTCCGCTTATGTGCATGCCATTTGGATTAGTATTAGATATAAAGTAAGCTTTCATATAACTAGGATAGGATGCTGTATTGACATGACACTTGCTTTTAAGTCGGAGCCAAAATTGCTGCACAGGATTTCACAGCAAGACAAGTAATACAACCATCATCAATCATAATTTAAAAAAAGGAATTTACATACTGTAAGTTATTTAGCCAACTTTAACTTTCACAATAGAAATACTCACATTAATATTTGTCACAGACTTTGCCTGTCCTGTCTAGGTCTTGTATTTCTATGTTATGTTCATGTTCTAGTTTTCATAGTTCTATGTTATTGTCTTCCCCAGCTCTATCTCATTTGTACTCACCCCTCATGTGTTTGTTTGTCTTGCTCCCCAGTTAGTCGGGTCATTGTTTGGTGTTGCATCATAATAATAATAATATCTGAAATGTATATAATACTTTTCTAAGTACCCAAAGTCATGTCAGTTTGTTTGTGATGTCTGTTCTGTTCACCTGTATTAAAACACCCAACTATGGGTTTTGAACACTACCTGCCTGGCTGTCATGCCTTTGGGTTCACCACTCCAGTAGGCCTATGGGTTCTCACCACTCCAGTATGTGACAATATTATTGCCAATAGGCAGTAACCTTAAAATAATATTTTGACATGACCATCTGACTGGGAATATCAAACGAGGTCCACTCACAGCACATGGACTGTGGCAAATAAGACACATGGTCTGACATGTGTACATCCCATATGACTATGTGATCCCTCTTCACTTCAAGGTCTAGAAAATAAAGCCAATCAGAGATGGCTAAAACAAACAAACATCATCACCCGTAATAGCCTTTTCTGCTTGAATGTGACAACTGCCCACATCTTTTTAGTGCAGTGATTTTCCAGCTTGTATATTGGCATGCTACCTAAATACAAATCTTTCTACACAATAGCCGGTGAATGTAGCTCTTCATTCCAGGGCTTCTGTGTTTGACCTGTAGATGCACTTTGAATAGTAAGCGAGTCAGAGAGTTGGGAAGGAATGAGGTCCTCTTCCTCCCCGTCGTTCATTTGCCAGGCTGACAGTTGACAGATGAGCCATTATCTCTCCTTTGTTCCGTTACACAAGTCTGTCTGCCACAAAAGTCTCTCGCATCTTCCTGACAGGCTTAGGAAAGCTTGATAATGGCAATGTCCTTGTCTGTCTCACCACCCTGTCACACGCCACAAACACATTTTTCTGTCTCTCTGACTTACTCTCTTGCCTAGTCGTAGGCCTTTTTCCTGTACCTACCTCCACACAATACAGACAGACAGACACACAATCTGGTCTTTATGGCAAGACATTCCAACTATTTTCCCCATCATGTTGCAGTTTTCACGGTCTTGACCCCCTATCTTGTTACTGACCTGCATGTTATTTGCCATGACATTCCCCGGACATGCCTTCCCTCTCTTCCCTCTTCCTTCTGTTGTTTTCATATGTTGGTCATTTATTCACATGAATTGAAAATCATTGATTAATATGCTATATCTAGTACATTGATTACATTGATAACACGAATTCCTCTTTAAAGACATACTGTAACATTCATTTCAGTAGTAGCGACAGCCCTTGTAGCTCCGTTGTCATTATAGTTTGTCTGTACGTAAGGATTGCTGAAAAAGGAATGCTGCAGGGTCCTAGCGCTGTAAATGCATAAATAAATACATTTCCGAACTGGTACATTTCCATTTCGCGGGAGCGTCAGGGGCCGATACTCGTGAATAACAATAATGTTTAATTTAATGCTTCCATGTTTTACCAAACTCATCAGATTTATTGGACTACAAACATCTACTGTAAATGCCTATCACCTGCTGTTAAACCCAACCTACCCTAATCGGTTTGTTCCAATCAAGTTATGATAGTATCTCCCATGCTGTTGTGTAATAACTTTTGTCCATCTTTCTGTGACCAACATGACACGATGATTCTTATTCCCAAGAAGGATAACGCTACCGGTATTGACCTTTTGGTGACACCATGACCTTTCGTTTAGTGCCACAACCAGGCGTGTGCGTGTGCATGTGTGTGTTAATTTCCTATATCAGAATGTCTAAGATAATAGACATCATACAAGCAGAGCGTTTTTCATGTTTTTGGAGCAGACAGACAAAATGTTTACTACTGTGTGTGTGAGAGCGCAGGCCAGAGTGACCTTTGGTATCGTCAAAAGAACTGTGGCATGAGACTGAATGCACAATCCTATATAGAGCTGACACCTGGATACTGACCATGATACTGACACCAGGGTACTGACACCAGGATACTGGCAAGGATACTAACACCAGGATACTGGCCAGGATACTAACATCAGGATACTGGCCAGGATACTAACACCAGGATACTGACACCAGGATATTGGCCAGGATACTAACACCAGGATACTGGCCAGGATACTAACACCAGGATACTGACACCAGGATATTGGCCAGGATACTAACACCAGGATACTGGCCAGGATACTAACACCAGGACATTGAGACTGGGGCTGAGCGGGACACTGGACAGTCAGTGCTTGCATGATCAGGACTTCGAGGAGAGATACCGGAGCTATTAGACCGGGACTTCTAGGAGAGATACCAGAACTCGCACAAACACAATCGATCAGCCTGTGCTTCAATAGTATCCCCTCCAGAAGTTGACCAGCCGGTCAGTGCATCAAGCAAATCCCCCCACAGTATCAATGAAGTCCACCCGCCACCACACAGGACTCACTGTTTGAAGGCAGGCTGTGTGTCACACACACACACACACACACACACACACACACACACACACACACACACACACACACACACACACACACACACACACACACACACACACACACACACACACTGAAGAGCACCATTCACAGGTCTTGTCAATGTTGTCATTTGCAAGCTAATTCACAATGGATATACTCTAACAACTTCTTTTTTTAAAGAAAAACATGAAGGCAAGTTAGGCAATGAGGTGCAGGTGAGGCTAGATGCAGAATCTTGTTGCTGCATTGAATACTGGTTTGTAGCTGCGTCCAATAATGTTGCTATACTGTCAAGCCCATATAATCATTGATGACTATTTAGCACCCATGGGATGCACATTTTTTACACCTACTAATTTAGATGATAAGTATTAGTAACCTAAACCTAACAAGTAAGCTGTGGTAAGGAGCGAGGGCGCCACCCACTGCCAAGAGGTGGCTCAATTGCCAATAGTATGTCATCTTTGGTGACATGAGACAATGAAACCTGTATTTCTATGCAGAAACTGTTAGACGCAGATACAGTAGCAGATGTAGTGTTCTGTCCAGACAGTGGCTCTACTTGAATCTGTGTGGGGATGGCTGATTTATCACGTGTGCAACGATTAGCTCGATGCACAATAGATGTGCAGTCACATCTAGTTCAGTTAGTTTGACTCAGGTGGTGTGCTTAAATCAGTCATCACCCATCCCATATTATGTTCATAGTCTGTTAATGAATATAGTTCATAATTGCTAATAAATAAGCTTCCATCCAGTCCTCATCTGATCAAACTTTCCAATAAAGTTTGAACTGAAATGAACTTTATTAACTGCATTTTCACATTGCAAACATGACCACACAAATCTTTACAGATAAAAGGAAAAGGATGGCATGGGGATTACCCATCAGTCCATCAATATTTCTAAAATATCCAATCCAAGAGTGTCATTTTCAAACTTGATGTTAAAAAAACATCTACTGCATCACTCCTTTTGTTGTTTCAAAATAGGGAACAAAATAAAATCTTGACAGTAAACTGTTCTAATGTTATTCATAACATCTACAGTATCCTCCAAACCCTTGCGACTTTAACATAGCAACATCATTTCTGCGATTGTTATATTTAACAATTGCTGTGTATCAGCTAGAGCCTAATACAGTACAGATCAGAGATTTCTCCACAAACATGCTAATAACTTATTGACAAATTGACAGGATCCACACCTGGGGTGAACAACGGAACATGGGATCTTTCTGTCATGGGACTCTGTAACTTCCGCATATCCTTCCTCTTCCTTATGACATGAGTTTTTTGTGAGTCAACAGCTCAATGGGTTAAGTTTTCCTCAGGCTGTCCTTGAAACAATATGCATAATGAAGGATTTACCTTAAGACAAGGCACATTGATCATGGTTAAGTATTTGGTGTTTGTATCTAAACACTTTATCTTTTACAGAGTACAGTGGACATGCATATCATTGAGCAATGTACTTGTACTGTGTCTATAACTGTGTCTGTAATAAAGTTTTTAGATATATTACTACCTGGATGGCTGAAATGACTATACCTACATTGTTTGTTTTCCTATTGATTGAAGTTATTGCCTAAAAGAGACAATAACCTCTCCATTCATTTTCTTAAAATAAGGTCCATTCTCATCACCATGCAGCATTTTGGTACAAACGCATAGCAAAGTAGTTAATAATTTCCCTAGAAATATTGCTAAAGGAGAATGACAGTATCCTTCAAATCAGTCCTCGCAACTCGTTTTAACACCGTAACAAATCTACATTCCTAGTTCTAGGGACTGCCAAAATCCTTGATTTGTTTAAAGTTCTGAAGACGAGAGAAGGTTCATTTGTCCTCTGTGTTCTCATGCACTCTTGAAGGCTATAAGTTATAGCAGTATCTCACACAAATATCCCACAAGAAGGATGCACACATCTTTGTGGGTCCAATGTGTCCTTTCTAGCTGGGGGCTCGTGGTTCTCTGGTATTAAATTCCTGGATCTCTTTGTCCAGCTCCCGGTTGCAGCTCTAGGCCTCGTCACGGCTCCGCTCCGCGCTCCTTAGCCGGATCTCCAGCGCAGCCCTGAGTCGATGCTCACTCTCCAGGGCTGACCTCAGCTCAGCTACAGTGGCAGTTAGCTCCTTGTTCTTCTGCTGCAGACTACAAGAATAAAGAAAGGAAGGAAGAGGAGTTCTGAACATGTTGTATATGACTTAGACATTTTGACCAGCTCATGTGCTGTAACATCTTGAGTGTCAATTTAACTCTGAGAGTGTAAAAATCGACCCACAATGGACCCGTAAGGACACTCAGGGTGTCCATACAGTGTATAGCCTAAGTTGCAAAACACACAAAAGAAAAAAGTATTTTCTTGATTCAAATATGTTTAAATATATTACACTCACCTGTTAATGAGGTGTTGTGTGTGTTCCTGGCTGTCTTCATGGTTTTCAGCCTCACTGTTTAACTGAGAAGCTGACGTGTTGACAGTCAGGGTCTCGGTATGTTGCTCATGTGTCTCAGTGGACACAGCAGTCAGGGTCTCGGTATGCTGCTCATGTGTCTCAGTGGACACAGCAGTATCACCAACCGTTTTAGGCAAGCCTTTGGCAGAAGAATCTGTGATGTCACTTCCTCTGCGGACCATGCACCTGTCCTTTCCTTCCTTGGCAGTGGTCTTTAGACTAGGACCCCCAAACAGCGAAGTCCTCTGGAGGTCCAGGATCTTGAAGATGTCTTCTGAGAATGTCTCATTCTTCTCCTCTAAACTTTCCTGGATTCGGCTCCAGCGGTTCAGAGCTTCAACCTTAGCCACAATGCCAGAGGTTGGGCAGTTGAAGGTGGGCAAGGTCTGAGTGCGCTTGCGGGTACTCCCAGATGACCAAGGATCAGAAGAAGGTGCAGAGAGTTCCCGAGGGACGGCAGAGGAGCTGCAGTCTACTACCTCTTGTTCTGGACAGTCATTGTCCTCCTCGTCCTCAGGAGACTCGGACATGGAGGCATCACACTGCTAAAATAGACAGGGGTGATACTGATTTAAACTGTTATTTACCACCTTATACATGACCAGCTCAGTGGCTATATTAGTGTGTCCGCCCTGAAACTGGATTGGCGGTAATTCCCTGGGACATACTGTACTAGCGTCATGTCCAGAGGGTTTACAGAAGTTTTGAACGGAAACAGATGGTTTGAACTATGGGCCACGTGGCTTGGGAATCGTTGGTTCCCACGGCTACTTACTTATTTAAATAAATAAGTAAAATACCTGGACCAGCATCGCTTTCTTTGTTATTTTGACCTGGTCCTCCATAGTTGTGAATCAAGAATTAAACTCTATTGGATAAAACTCAGAATATTCTATTTTGACTCATAGAAGATGCATGGAAGTTGCTTATGCTCCATATGAAGAGACATCTGTCCATTTTGCAAAGAAACTTTGCATGTATTGAACTGGAATACATCTTACTAAAAACACATCGTAGTAATGCAGAACAATTGAAAAAGCATAACAATGGAGCTTCTACAGTGGCACAATACTTATGCAAGATAGACAAAGTATAAGGCAGTAAGTCTACAATGGCTATCACGTTCATACAGTAATTCATGTGCTAAGACAAAAGCATGAAAGGGAATTTATTTTGGCAATGAACTACTGCAGATGTTTCTAACCTCAGCTGACTCCCAGCCCACGAAGCTGCGAGGGGCGCTGCTCTTCTTTTTTTTTGTCTTCCTGGTGGGCGTAGATGGAAGTACATCCTTGGCGGGAGGAAACAGAGCCTGGTGCTGTCTGATCAACATCGTCATCAGTTTCTGTATCTGAGGTGTTGCTGGAAGGTAGTTAAAAAGCCTTGTATTCAGAACATGCAAAAAAAACAATTCCTTCAATCTGGACAGTAGATTTAATTCAAAACTAAAAATAATGTGAACACTGTACAGAAATTTTACAGGCCTTTATTCCATTGACCTCACCCCTCATCATAGTTTCAGGGTCTTCTATCTGAGGTTTCAGTAAGTTGATCCCCATCACCGTAGCCAGGTTCTCCACACTCATTTTATTCACATTGCTGTTCTGCTGCACCTCGTATAGAAACCTGTAACATAAAGGTAGACTGTTGTTATCGCTGCCAGGCACAGGCTGGGAGGCAGAGATTATGTTTTCGCCCCTGTCCATGTCTGTCTATGTCCATGTGTGTCAAAACTGTAGGTCATACAATAAAAAACAAAAACAAATCCCCTGGATTCCTTGGATCATGATGCAACACTCCATGTAAGCCTATTTCCGGCAAACTTGTTTTTCCTCCATTTGGCATTTTGTCTAAAACTCACACCAATAAGTACATATACAGTATATGGAGGCATGTGATAAACATGTATCATTCTCATTTTTCATATTCAATTCCACTTGACTGTGATTCCAAAGTTTGAAGGAGGGGCCCATTTTTAGAGGCCCTTCCAGGGGTGTGCGCGCGCAAAGCGCGTGCCCACCCAGGCCCAGCCTCGGCTAGCGTTCTGGCTACGCCACTGGGCCCTTCAAAGTGTGATTGAAAATTGGGTTAGGGAGTAGCAGCAAAAATTTAGTAGAAGAAGTAGGCTTCCTTGGGCCATATGGCTGGCGCACGCACGCACGCACGCGCGCGCACGCACGCACGCACGCACGCACGCACGCACGCACGCACGCACGCACACACACACACACACACACACACACACACACACACACACACACACACACACACACACACACACACACACACACACACACACACACACACACACACACACACACACACACACACACACACACACACACACACACACACACACACACACGATGATTATCAGTGTTGGCTTTCAAATACTTACTGTAACTGTAAATTCAGTAAATTCACTAAAACAAACATTTCGCTCCTTTGTAACTGGTTTTACCCAACTGGTTTAACCCTAACCCTAATTGCAGAGTGTAATACTCACCTGCAGATATAACTGAGAATGTTGTAGTTAGTCCTGGGAAGAATAGCGATTTGTTTTTCCAACGGTTCTAGACCCTGAGAGGACAGAAGAGTGCAGTGTACTCAGTGGTGTAAAGTAACTAAGTACATTTACTCAACTACTGTACTTAAGTACAATTTTGAGGTATGTTTACTTTACTGGAATATTTCCAATTTCCGCTCAGTACTTTTACTTCTACTCCACAACATCTCAAAGGCAAATATTTCACACTAATTATTTGAAAACTTAGTTACTTGTGACTTATTTTTATTAAAAAACATACGGTAACCACTTAAGCCCTATATACATTTTGGCCATTTGAAAATAGCCGATCTACAAGCTCACAATGTGTCGACGTATTGTGAGCTTGTAGATCTGCTATTTTCTAAAGATGTTTATACATTTTATACATTTGAAAACTTGCGAAACATAATGAGTACTTTCTACTTTTGGTACTTTAAGTACATTTTGATACAATACTTTTGTACTTTTACTCAAGTAAATTTCATTAAAAGTTCATCTTATTATCAGCATAGAAATAAAAGGACACACATCTATGAAAGGGCACAAAGGGCTGGCTGCTCTATGCTGGTGGTAAGCATTTCAGTTGCTATGTCTTTTTCAATAATCAATTTATCCAAAGAAAAAATCTCTATATAATATTTTATAAGTTTCTTACTACAAAGGCACCAGACAGTAGTGTCAGAATTTTTACTTGTCCGTTAAAAGAAAACAATATGACTGTACTGTTGCTCTTTCGGGGTTCAGCTGGTGAGTACAGTCCAGGCAGTCTTGGTACTGAGTCCAGGGCACAACTGGCTCAGGCAGCTCCCGCAGATACAGCTTGAGTAGAGATGCCACCGCGTGGACATCTGTGTCACTGCAGGAACCAAAACCAGACCAATAAACAAAATCAGCTTTGGGACATCGTGCTGTGACAGTCCACCCTCACATGATTACTACATGATTACCAACAAAGTACATGAACACACAGAACCCACATAGTGCAATAGGATATTGCTGAAAACGCACACTCGGCTCTGCATAACCACGTTTACTAAATATGGTCAACCTGATGGAAGTCATAAGGTGAGTTTACAAACTATTGATTTGATCCAAAATTTGGATCAAATCCAAAATTGAATCCAAAATTTGGATCAAATGGAAAGTTTAAATAACGCGAGTTAGTATATGTGGTTGAAGAGTAAGAGTCTTGAGTAATGCAGACGTCCTCTGCATATGACAGACAGGATGTGGCGAGAGCTGCAGAACAAAACAGTGAGAAGTGTATCGGCAACTCCTCCCTTAGCATCCTCTCTTCATCTCTCACTTTCCCTCAAGCTCCCAGAAAGAATGAACACTGACTACCTAACCTGCATGCTGTCAATTAGTTGATTCAAACCTTTTGATGACTGACTTGACAAAGGCTGTTCAAATTTGTTTCAGAGAATGTCTTCAGTCCATCCATGTCTTCATGTGTGATTTCTGATGTTGTTTGTGGTGAGGATTAGCTTCACAGCAATTTATTAGGACATTTAGGACATTTGTCTTGACAGTTCTTCGTATTTTTGAGCCACTGTAATCTTAGAAATCAAATGTTTAATTCCACAGGTTAGATACATTTTGGAAATACCTTATGTGAACAGTACCTGGACTACCCACTGCTCTTTGCTCAATATTTGACACACAGAAATGCCTATCTTTAAAACCCTCTATACTATAACTAAACAAATACTTAATGGACCGGGGTCTGCCCTGTTCTTGGTCTGCTCTTTTTTCCATCTACAACAAATGTCTCTGCCAAAAATAGCCAATCTACTGTATAAGCTGATTAAGCTCACAATGCGTCACATTGCAATGCATTGCAAGCTTGTAGATTTGCTATTTTTGCCAAAAGTATAGGGATGCTAGGTTTCAAGTGGTTAAATTATGTGCTTCATCAGACTAGTAGGAAAGCATTCAACACAAGCCGTACCTACATTGACAAACTCATCTATATGATTCCGTTACCTGGGAAATGAGGGTCTCTCCCCTGCATCAAAGGCATCTCTGAACTGTTTGACAGTGTATTCCTGACCAGGGAGGCGAAAGATGCCTTCCTCATTGAGGCCATGTTCTCTGATGAACTCGGCACACTTCTGCACCAGAATGGGTACCATGTGAGGTCCAAAACGCCGTTCGTACGCGAGCGTGTCTGCAAGGCTCTTTCCAAACACTGCGGAGGGCAAGATGGGGGAGGCAAAAATGCAGACATATTAGGCTGATTGTATCTGATTGCGTCCTCTGTATAAAATCAGCATATTCACATAGAGAGAGACTTAGAGACATTCACATAATACTAAAAAACATATGGAACGCAACATCCAATCAACCACAAATTGGAATTGCACGTTGAGGGGCCTCTATAGTGTGCCCCCACATGCAATTTCACTTCTGCCCATAGGGGGTGCCACAAATGCAAAACGTTGAAATGTATGTCATAGAAACTCTGCAGCTCGGGTCCTGGCGGCTGCAACCCACAACTTAGGCCGACTAGAGGGCTAATAGGGGGGCTAATAGAGGCAGTGTGAATTGCTGCAATCTATTAATGTATACAATACATGGACCACATATTAGTTGCAAAATCCTTATTTTGAAATAGAATCAATTCCTTAAAAGAAAAAGTACCTCCACCAGTTTGTACTCCAATGGCCCTGCGTAGAGTACGCACCCATTCGTCCATGTCAGCCTGAGAGCTGGCCATAAGCACATAAGGACTGCGCACTCTGTCTCCATGACTACCTGTAAGAACACACACAACAAGATGGATGTGCCTGGAGAGTGGTTCAAAAACCTTTTTAATTTTCAAAGTTACTGACAGAGTTACTAACCCTAGAACCCCCCCAATAACCCCTGGGGATCCCTGAACCCCACGTGTGTGTGTGTGTGTGTGTGTGTGTGTGTGTGTGTGTGTGGGGGGGGTGTAGTAGAGATGGAGCTGGGGTTCGTTCGTTAAATGTAATTATATTTCGAAATCCCTCCCTGTCACCTGATTCGGATGCTATCAATGCATTGAATGGGACATTATCACCTTTTATTAGACCATTGAATGGGCGAAGTAGGCGACCTACTTACCTACCCGCGATTTATCAGACCATTCATTGGGTGTTATCAAGACATACTGACCTACCAACGGAGATGACTTAAAGGTAGGGTAAGTGATATTTTTGGGTTAAAACAAAAAGTTTTTTGTTAAAAGGTTAAAATGCTATATTCTGGTAGTAATCATTGCTATAGAGTGTTTGTTCAGTAACAGGAGTTTCCCTGTCTCTCCAGCTCTTTAATAAACACAAAATACATTTTTCGGTAGGTGTCAAAATCTCAGCCAATCAGGAGAAAGTACCCATTTTTAAGCTTAATTTGTAATAGTGTTCCAGTTCCAATTTTGTCTGCTCATTTCTTAGTGTCATCACTTCCAATTTCACTTGTTTAATCTGTATCCTGATTGAGTTCTCTGTCCTGGTTGGATAAAATTGGAAATGAAACTGAAACTGAAACGAAAATGCATTTTCTGTTTAATAAAGAGGTGGAGAGACAAGGAGACTCCTTTTACTGAACAAACACTCTATAGCAATGAGTACTATCAGAATATAGAGCTATTTAACACTTATTTTAACCAAAGCAAATCACTTACCCTACCTTTAAATAGTTCAGTTTCGGTTTTGGTTTTGGTTGTTTTGGTTTTGGACCATGACGGAGGCGCGCAGTCTCAGGCGAGCTGGAGCCCCGCGAAGGACCACCGAGGGAGCTAAAGCGACCGAGTTGCCGTCCTGAGCGGTGCGACGCTCGCCTGAGCCTACTCAGCGCCATTGGAGTTATGTACCGATAGGCACAGAATCGTAAATATTGTTGTGGGGACTGCTCCGCCTCCAAAGTAGGTCAGTAGCTCCTGATTACGCCCAATGAATGGTCTCACAAATCGCGGGTAGGTCCGTGTATCGCCTACTCGTCACCTACTCGCCCATTCAATGGTCTGATAAAACGTGATAATCTCCCATTCAATGCATTGATAGCATTCGAAGCCGGTGTACCTGTAGTGTAAAGCCTAATTTATACTTCAGTGCATAATGGTGTGTTCGCCAAAAATAATGGGTTTTCCGATTGAAAATCTGTTATTTTTGCCGAGTGACATTGTCGTCCGACAAAGTGCATATTAGACCTAATTCCTCTTTGCTTACGTGGTATAATCTCAAAGTAGTATTTCCCAGGGTCATCTGCGTTTTGAGGCAGCTCGTTGACTTTGCTGGACCTTAGCTGAATGATTCCCTGGGTAAATGACACACACATGCACACATAGACAACGCACACATAGACAACACACAAATGTATACACATAAACAACACGCACATGCACACAGGCAACACACACACGCACACATAGACAACACACGTATGCCCACGTAGACAACACACACATGCCCACATAGACGACACACATGCACACATGCAACACACACACATGCCCACATGGACAACACACAAATGCACACATACATTAGATGCAGGTAATACGTCCAATGACTCCACACATCACTAACTAAACTAACTAACTAAACTAAACCAGCCAAACTAAAAACCAAATACAACCAATTAAACTAAACTGAAATGAAATCAAACCAATTGTGTCTTACCTGTACAGTGGTCTCCTTGTCACATTTGTGGTAGGTGAGTGTGCTCCCTCTCAGGACAAAGTATCGCTGCTGCCAGTTCTTTACTATGTTTCTCTGTTGTTTCTTCAGCCAGCCAGCCTTCAGAGGCCGTTCCATTGACCTGGGAGAGCCTGGAGAGGTTGAGCCTGGGCTCCCCTCACCTGGCATCACACTCTTGGACCGTGCTGCAGAGATAGCAGAAACAATGGTTAATGTATGTGTTATCACCTGGATTTGAGCCCAGATCCGCCACGTCCACGTGGCATACCAAACATCCTCCTTTCGTCCAAAGGTGAATTCCCCCATGGCCAAGGGAGATTTTAGGCGTCTGGTCTTCAGACACGCCTACTCTGATACATTAGGGACATTCAATTGTTTAACATGGCCAGCTACAGTGCATTAGCCTGTAGTTGGCCATGGGCATAAATCCAGTGCCTTTTTTCCTGTTCAGCCATTTAATATACAAGAATGAATATGAAGTTAGATGGATTGCCCACTCCTTAAGCCAAATTCATACTCCGTAGAAGGACAGTGTCGCTTGCCGAAAATAACACCCAACACACAAGCTCCAAAAAACGTAAACTCCAAAAACACACCAACCAAAATACATGACCAAAGTGCAGTATGCCACGATTACAGAACACAACCAAAGTATCGTCACCAGCCTCAGCTTCAACATCCATCTCTAAAGACTGGAGATGAATAGTGTACAGTAGCTATTTTGAGTGGGTGTTTATGGGTTTGTGATTTGTTCTGAGCAGTAGTCTTGAGAGGAAACTTCTAGCTACCATCTGGCCAGACAGGTTTCCTGTGTAAGGTGCATACTGTAAGATTACAGCAGTGATTGTTCCACAGACACTTATGAAATAGTGAGTTACAAATAGACTGAATGCTGCCCAAGGAAGGACTCTAGTCTGAAAACTGTACTCTGAATAACTGTAATTGTTTTTAGTTTCTTTCTGCATTCAAGGAGCTTCCTTTTTTCGTATCTTTTCATAGTTTCTAGACCAGTTAGGAAGCCCTAGCTGTCAAAAAACCTTGTCCTTGTTACAAATAGACCGGACATAAAACAGTTTAATTAAGGGGTAAAGGTCATCATGATAACGTCTCAACTGAAACAAGTCCCTGATTCTACGGTTAGTATGAAAACAGCAGTACAGCTAAGAGCAGTGCCACTGATGAACAGTACTACAATAATAAACTACTAATAGCAGCACATTAAGATCTGACAGCACATAAACACATCTATGCCTTCTTTTACACTAGGTTAACTCACTGACTGCAGGGATGTTTTTAATGGGTGGAAACAGAGAGGACACAATGATGGAGAGATGAAAGGATTTCAACGGAGGTGTACGTCGCCCAGTTAGGAAGGAGACAGGCTGGAGACATTGAGCGATGTGCAAGGGTGGTAGACCCAGAGGGATGGCGATCATGTGCAGTCTCTCTGTTGTTCAATTCCCCGTGTCGTGTTAGGCTTTACTGATAGGCCAGATGAGAGAGAAGAAGAGAAAAAGACGGCCCGGCCTCAGTAAACAGGAAACCGAAGAATCATCGCCGTGGGGACCAGCAACACTTTGAAGGCCCCCCACCAAGGAGCCTGGCTCTTTTGGTGTACTTTTAATAACGTCACCCTCCCATTTGATTAGTGGAAAGTTAAGATGATGCTGAGGAACCTCTGTCTGGCCCACACACTGTGATGGATGTGACACCACACCCTAGGCAGAGGAGCCCAAAGCTCACAAAAGGCTTTCAAGCTGGCTCAGATTCGTGACGAGGCAGAACTCAGCAGCCATAGTCTCCCCACGGCACGTCAGAAACCCTTTGAACACTCACCATCAAATGAAGCCCTACGTCAAGTGCAATGTTTTATTACGTCAAGCGGAGTAGTGTATAGCGTCAATATGGGGTGATTGACGTGTGCAAGTTTTCCATAGCATGAATGGGGACAGAGTCAAACTACACAGTAAAATCCTCAGTGTTCATTTAACTCTGAGAGTGTACTAATTACATTTGTATGATATGTACAAATGTCATTGTTAACTCTTAAAATGGGTGAATTAACACTGTGGATTTTACTGGCATCCAGTAGCTTACATCTTTGACACTGTATTTGAACATACAGTAGGTCTAGGATACATAAACAAATCCCATTTTGTAGTGATACAGTAGGAATTGTTTATATAATGTATGTTTGATTCACATATCTGTTAAGCATGTGATTTTGTGATTTATCATTGATGATACTTTTCTATGGGTTTGACTTTTCTGTCTGTGTTTTGTGGGACATGTATGTTATAATGAATTTGTAAAAAAATGCAAATGGGAATTTGCTAATTGGCTGTGTAATTTTGTGATGGGGAATACTAATTTTAAAAGGCAAATATGCAGCACTGACACCCACCAGAGAAGGGAGAAAATCAACATTCCATATATGACAGATTTTAGTTTTTGATTCACTTTCATGTATCGATCAAATGTGAACTTCAAGTCTGTAAAAGGGTAACAGGTAAAACAAAACTATGCAGAATTTAACTATGATCTTTCAACAAAACAATCAATGAATAGGCTATGCAACAGGTGCATTACACTTCCTACAGGCAAAACGAATGTTAGATTAGCCTACTGTGTGAGAATAATTTCTGCTAAACACTGCAGACTTAAACCATGAGCATTGCTACAGGACAGGTGATAACCTATTCCATCCACCACCGCTTGCCGACTTGGTTGGTGCGCTTGTTGATGTGCAAGGCCTTGACATGAGATCTATCAGACATGTTTATTATACAATGCTCTTGGAAAATATATTCTAAATGTCACTCTGAAGAGTTTCAATTGCTTATTTGCTTTGCACACAGAAGCAGGGCTGCAGAATCACACTTTAGCTGACATACAATGAATCAGTTTCCTGCTCTAAGCCCACACCATACCAGTTCCACTGCACAGCAATGCCTCTGTAAAACTATGGCACAATCTGCTGATATCTCACTACAGACAACTGAGTCTGATCTTCTCACTACAGAATTATGAGGAGGTCACACTCAGTTTAAGGAACTGACATAAAGAAACTGAAATCAGTAATTAAAAATCTATATTAAGACCGTGTGTGATACTGTAGGCTACCACACGCTGTCTTAATATAGATTTTGAATTTGAATTGATTTTCAAGGGTTCCCAAACTTTTCAGGCCGTGACCCCAAAATAATAATATTTATAATCATATTTGAACTGGGGACCCCCCCCCACCCTGACAAGCACTTGGAATTGTAGGCATTACATTTAGTTTGATTCGGTTCCATAGACTTGGTTGGCCAAGTCTATGGAACATTGTGAAAATAGCCGAACTACAAGCTCACAACGTGTGAGCTTATTAGATCGGCTATTTTCACAATGTTTTCCTCTTTCTTACGTAAGGTTTTACGATTTGGCCAATTTAAGTCCATAAATTGTAACTTGTAAACGTGCAGATACCCTGTATACACTTATACTGTATGTTGGATGGTTTGTTAACTAATGAGTTAGAACACAATGTTCCCATTATGCTAATCATCTGGGGACCCACCAATATAATTTGGGGACCCCCGTGGGGGTCTCGACCCCCAGTTTGGGAACCACTGGCCTACAGTATAAACGTAGTAGGCAGCTACTTCCTGACAAAATGCTGCACAGTCCCAAGTATAATACATATTACATATACAATTATAATATATTGTAAATAATAGGGGTGTGGTTGTATAATGGCACAATGTGCACAAAAGAAAAGCAGAACTAACTGCTAGTTGCCTAAAGTACTTCTACACATCCAGTTACCACTGTGTATAAAAGTTAATCTGCATAACGTTGCAATGGGTGTGCCATCTCTCAGCCAGAGAGACACAGATAGTATGCAATTGCTCTGAAGCCTTGAACAAACACACTAAGCTCACTGTTAAATGTCTAAACTCTAAACCAGGGGTCTTCAACAGGGGGTCCGGGACCCCTAGGGGGTCCTCAGAGCTACTATAGGGGGTCCGCCAAATCTTTGTGTGATGAGATTCTTTTTTTTTTTTACATTAGCCACAACCCTAACATCCCTTTTCTGAGGAGAACTTTAGCCAAAAATAGCAGATCTACAAGCTCACAACGCCTCGCGCTGCGAGGCGTTGTGAGCTTGTAGATCGGCTATTTTTGGCAAAGAGGTATAGGTGTAGAGGGGGAAAAGAGTTGAAAAAAGTTGAAAAAAAAGTTGAATCTGAAACACAATTTTATAGAATATAGAGTAGGGGGTCCCTGCTTCTTCTCTCTTAGCTAGGGGGTCCTTGGCCTGAAAACGTTGAAGACCCCTGCTCTAAACCATCACTAGAGACCAGAACATGCATGTAGTATAGGCGAGCCTACAATACTGTACATGCAGTACATTCATGCAGTGCAAGCAATCACTTATAACTCTCTTCTGCTTTCCTTGTGTGTCTTTCACAGGTGTGTACACACACACACACACCCTCACATCACACTCGTCAATAATGTGTTGATGTGCTGATGTCAAACACGAAATGAGTATATAACACTTTTAAGTTACATGACAAGCCCTGAATAGAAAATATTTGAATATATATTAAACCACAACGTGCTTTAAATAAACTGAAGCTGGAATGTTGTAAACTAAAAAATAAAAGCCTGGAGACCGAGGCTAGGAATGTTATAACATATTGTTTTATTTTTTCTTCTTCTTTTTTGAGCATTAGCGATGGTTCTCATTTAGGATATAAGCTTGCGATTTACTGTTTGTCTACTACCGTATTTGTCTTTTCAAACAGCAGTTTTAACAGTAAAACTATTCATAAAAATGTCTGTTTTTTTATTATTTTTATGTCACATTCTGTATATCTCATATTAATGCTCAATGTGAAATGTAAATGCGTTCCTCCATCCCAGAGGGCAGGTGAAGTGGATTCATAAGCTTACCTATTCTGGCCGATGTCTCAGCCTTCAGGGTGCTAAAATCCCAGTTCCGAGGTAGTTTGAGAGACATAGTCCTTGCTTCATAGATCAGCATATCATTGCACACATTTTTGCACACACAAACTTACAACTCACACACACACACACACACACACATACTTCACATGCATATCTACATACTCGCACCCGCTCCATCATGACAGCACATGCTGATCCTCTACAGATCCTACCCAGGAGGCTATTGCACATACCTAGAACCTGTCTCTATCTATCACACTTCCTACTTCCTGTGTGTGAATATTTCTTCTTCTTTTTTTCTCACACTTTCAAAACATGTCCCTTCATGAGGCTTAACTACTTCCATGTGCATACTTGTTCATGTTCTCCAACAGTCTGTTGTAATGAAAGCCTTCCAGGCTGACAAGGCTTTAAGTATAGCACCAGGGTGCTTATTTTAAATGACACACAACTTTCAAGGTCACAAAAACCCACTGGTCTATGTTCAAATCGTTCTCTCTCCCTCTCTTTCTTTCTCTCTCTCTCTCTCTCTCTCTCTCTCTCTCTCTCTCTCTCTCTATCTATCTCTCTCTCTCTCTCTCTCTCTCTCTCTCTCTCTCTCTCTCTCTCTCTCTCTCTCTCTCTCTCTCTCTCTCTCTGTCTCTCTCTCTCTCTCTCTCTCTCTCACTCTTACTCAGTCCAGGAAGTGGTTTTCCTCTCTGGGTTGCTGTGTTCAACATGCAAAGTCTTATTGCTTCAGATTGCATGCAGTAATAGACACATGGAGTAGTCTATTATATTATACACTTTGTAGTATAATGCATGTTAATAAATACTGATTGAGGCATCACTTTAGATGTGCTATTAACACAGTGCCAAATTGTAATTTATAATGGCGCTTAAGTAGACTAGACCCTGTTCACACAACTATACTGCATACACTTGGTGCTCAGACATTACCCAATGTCTATGACTGTAACAACCATAGAGTTCCTCTGAACTAGAACACTCACTCAATCCCATGGACGTGCAGTGGTGTAAAGTAACTAAGTACATTTACTCAAGTACTGTACTTACTTACTGTATTTTTTTTTACTTTACTGGAGTATTTCCAATTTTCTATACTTTTACTTCTACTCTACATCTCAGAGGAAAATATTGTTCTTTTACTCCACTACAATTATTTGAAAACTTTAGTTACTACTTTTATACTTTTACTCAAGTACATTTTTAATTCCGGACTTTTACTTGTAACGGAGTATTTCTACATTTCAGTATTGATACTTTTACTTAAGTAAACCATTTGAGCACTTTTCCACCACTGTGAATGTGTACCTGCCTGCTTTCAAGGAGAGCTAAGTCACATATTGTGATACAGCACTACAGGCAGTTGCTAACCATACAGTACATGGTCATGTGCTGATTTTAAAAATACCATAGTACTTACAAAGCCAATTTTGATAACGGCACACAACAATGACAAAATGGGGAAGAACAAGGGGGAAGAAAACACAGTCACACAAACCACATCATTTTTCCTATTTATTTTCATCAAACATTGGCAAAGCACATTTCAGCATCGAAACAGTTACAATGTTTCTCTGGACAAATGCACAACTTAACACACTGGACAATCAAATAGAGAAGAATAATCAATCTAAATAATATATAACATCAAGTTCTTGTATAAGACAATATCTGACAAAACAAAAGGGTCCACAAAGGGAAGCATACAGTATAGCACCCCTCCCATTACATTCCATAGAAATTCTTACTTTAACTGAGGTTTCAAAACAAATAGCACAGTGTTTTTGAGTGGCTGTGTGAAACAGGTTTCCATCGATCAAGAGACAGCGTTTTCATCATTCATCGGTTATTGATAGAGATCAGCCTGTCCATTGTATGCTATCTTCTTGTTTAAGTACTGTACTTACATCCATTCTAAACTCTGGTCCTGTGGACAAATTGTACACAAATTTCAGACTGGGTCAGCATTGTGAACACCATTAGCTCGACAATAACTATGTTCTAGTGTATTAACCAGTATTAGGACACAGTAATTCTATGTTGATACATCAAGAAAATCTCTTTTGCAGAATGTAATTGCAAAACAATATACTGTAAAGCTGATTTATATAAACCTGTGCAACTGTGTGATGTGGCAATTAAGTTTGTTTGATTGATTGATTTGTATTGTTAAAAGTACACTGGGCTATATGTAGCTTAAGAGAGATGTTCAAGTACTTAAACATTACAGTTGTGAAATATACTTTCCCAAAGTTTATATACATAACATTCTACTGGAATGAGGTCAGTATTAAAAAGTTATCTTAGTTTCCTCACAACCTAAGGGGAATGGAATGTATCAAACAGCAGTGATAAAGGTATCTCACTGCTAAAGTGCAACATTGGCAGAGACAACCATTGGAAACGACTGAAAATGTTGGAACAGCTTTAGCTCCTTCTTGTGGTTGTCCATGATACTGACTCACAACTGGCAGTGGATAACTTAATAACCATCAATGTTTATAGGGCTGGACTGTCATGAAACTGTTTTGCTTTGACTTGCACTTTAGCACTTAGCAGTACAAAGACAGAGAACACGTAGGCCTATATGAACGGCTTCTAACAGCGAATATCATAGAAGTCACCCAAGTGCACAAAAGATCACAGCAAGGAAAGAGAAATGATGTCATAATCCTTACTCCTATATATATATATATATATATATATATATATATATATATATATATATATATATATATATATATATATGTGTGTGTACAATATATATGTATGTGTGTGTGTGTGTGTGTGTGTGTGTGTGTGTGTGTGTGTGTGTGTGTGTGTGTGTGTGTGTGTGTGTGTGTGTGTGTGTGTGTGTGTGTGTGTGCGCGCGCGCACACACACACACACACACACACACACACACACACTTTAAATATACTTTGAAATCTCTATAAAATAGCCTAAAAATACAACATATTTCTAAAAATATTAAATTCACATTTTAACAACTTCTGAAATGATTCATTTGAATACAGTAAATTCAAAGTATAACTTAATAAGGTTAAGAACAGGGTTGGTTGTCAACACAAACTGAAGCTCTCGGTGCAACTGTAACATGACATCATTTGTCAGAGTAATATTATGGACATGTAGATGTTCTAATTGAATAACTTGAAGTTGAATGATTTGAGTGGTCTATATTTCACGAAAGCCAAGCATATTGTGGGTTGCTACCAAAGTAATGAATCAGCTAGTTCTGCTTCCGAAAATGAATTAATTAATTTCAGTAATCAAGACTAGAACTCAAATGTGTCTAGTTGAAGAATGAGGGGTGGGATATGAGAATATGAATAAGACCGTCCGTCAAAACTGAATGGATAAAAATGGGGATCACAAAAGACTTACAGTATGTCAGATTTAAACCGACAATACTGGGCATATATCCCTGGGTCATAAACAGAGCTACCAGTAGCCTAAATTAAATTGTAGGAACGGTTACTGCCTTTGTACAATGTTTGAAACCCATGAGAAAGGAACATAACACTTGTTTTAGTTTCACCATTTATGACTGACCACAAAATGCCTTTGATCTCACAATGGCACAAAAAATACATCTGCCAACAGCAGAACATTTCATATAAGCACTTAACCTTTCGAAATCTCTGACCATGGAAAATGGCAGGCTACAGTATCAAATTGTATCTTAAAATTGTATAGCTGGCTGAGAACCTTTGGGGAAAGCTTACTGTTATGTGAAAGGAAAGGCATGAATGCAGGCAGGTCTTTGAAGTTACTATGGAGGCATCTCCCATTACAGGTTTAGGTTTTCTTTCTCACATATAGGTGCATTGTTGAACTGATAAGAACATTCGCAAACAAAAGTTCAAACTATACACAAAATCTAGGTAGATCTTGTCCAATGGAGCCGTCTCTACTCTGGGAATAATAAAGCTACAGTTGAATAGGTTTAGTAGACTTGGTAGTGTAGAAACCATCATTCTTCCAACTTAAACAATACATAATGTATTAGACACACTATCAAAAAGCCTCAAAATGATTCTTGCAAAGGCGGCTAAAGCTTTTGATCACTTTGTTTTATGAGGAAATCAATTGTGCATTTCTTTTGGAATATTCTTGTTATATTAGCCCTTTCCAACACCACATAATTATATTATCACAATTATCCCTTCACCATAACATTGCTAAACACAACTGTAACAATCAATAAAGGCCTGTCCGCTTAATATAGGCAACAGACCATTGAACGGAAACTGTGAGGTACATCAGACTAATTCTGATGTTGCTTCTATACTATAATAGCAGTCATCATTCAACAGACATCCACACTGAGTGGACAAAATTAGTAAATTATGTTGATAGGACTATGGAGGAGGGAAAAAAATTATTCAAGACAATTTCAGTAATAGGGCTCTAGCATTTTCAACAATCAGTGTACTGACAAAGAAATGACCTATTGGCAATAATGTAATTGGCCACATCAAGTTATAGTGTATCAGTAAACTCCTTATATGACCTGCATTTGCCCTCACATCCCTCTTGTCAAATACCACTGCTCCGCACAAAAAAATAATTGCTGTCCATATCTTACTGTAACTTTAGCAGTAATAATTAAGAGGCGGTTCTTCAGCATAATTATGGGCATGAAACTGATGCAATAGTAGCATCCTAGCACCCATAATCTCAGTAAAGCACATCATCTGGGGTGTTATGGCTTTTAGACAAGGTACTGTATGTGTGCTCACGGCTAGACGGCTGTCTGCAAACTCTTCTGCAACATAGTATACAGTACATGCATAAAACAAAAGGAGGATCACCAACTAGCATGGCTGAAACCCATCTTTGAACCAATTTGCTTGGCTTAAACTACCTGTCGTATTATACTGTACCACATCCATGACTTGGCTGAGTGTTCTGACATGCCGCTGAATGACAAATGAAAAAGTATTATGGCAAACAATGAAAAACTAAGACACAGACAACAGTAGTTGTGGTTATACAATTGACCATATTCACACGACTGCTCTTACGTCATACTCTGGTTGGGGTTGGGGGGGGGGGGGACCCCCCCGGATCCCACCCCCAAGTATGACCAAGTTAATATGGTCAATGATAGATGACAATTGTGAATTTCTCACAATACAACATCAGGATAGATTAGAATATACCAAATGTAAAACTCTGACCACCGCATCATAAATAGAATCAATCACAATAAAGAAAATTAAAACAGAAAGAGTTGAGGGGAGAGTAGGGGAAATACAGTGTGAGTAATGTTTTAGTAGCAGTGCATTAAAACCAAAAATACAAAATAGAATATGTACCATAAAATATTCACACAAAATACAATAGCTGTATAGAGGATATCCCACAGTTGACAAACATTTTGTTCAACAGATAAAGTGGCATCATTGTGTAGCTATACTGTGGCAGATGGAGGAAACAATGTAACAATACAGTAATTCACTAACTCAACCTGAAAATACTGATGTAACAAACATACTTTATGCCCTATGTACGCATAGACACACACACACACACACACACACACTTACAGTACGTACACTCACACATTCTTATCTCTCACACACACATAACCGAAATGGAATGACCCAAGGCTTGTTTAGATTTTTCTTTTCTTTTTTTCTCTTGGATGTGTTCTTGCACACACCAACACCGCAGGGATACCCAAACCTCCCCCCCAGCAGAGGTGAGCTCCTGGGGGTGTCAGTGTATGGGGCTCTAAGCAGCAGCTTCCTCCAGCATTGGCAGCATGCCTTTCTCAGTCAGGTGTGTTTTGAGGGAGTTGAAGATGTAGAGCTGTTGATCTGGACGCAAGGCCAGGAGCTGCTGGATAACTTTAGCAGGGTTTGGACCCCTAGAAGGGAGGACAAACATATACGTGTTGTAAAGAGTAGACCTACTTCTTGCTAGTGGTCATATGGTAGATGGTTACATTATCCAGGGCAAGACTGTATTTAACCCGTTTTATTTTTTATGCTGAGGACACAATTGATCGATGTAAATTCGTGTTGTGATGTTATACAACAATAATTGTGCCCATCATTTTCATCTTATTCTTTTTTTTTAAAAATAACGTTATCTTGCTTAATTATTATAATTCTTTACCTTGTTGTATATACTGTATGTTTGATAACATTATACTCTTATGTACCTGTACACAAAAAAAAAAACCTTGGTTTGGAGTTATATACCTGATAAAACTGGCAATGTACACATTTACAAAAGTGGCCATGAGGTACTGGCAGTCAAATCGGTCCATGATCCCACCATGACCGGGGATCGTGTTGGCAAAATCCTGTAAAGGTCAAAGGGCATAAAAAATGATTACCATGGTGACCTGGTGTACACATCATTAATACAGTCAAGCTTGGCAGATATTACCAGATGCAATGAACCTAAAAATGCATTTAGCATTGCGAAAATGACATTTATTGTGTGCACTTTTTGTATTCCTATAATTCATATTGACAGTATCAAATCAGCGTCCTAAATGAAATGATTCAGTAATGCTGAATATATTGTACAAAACAAAAGATCACGAAAATATTACATGTGCTGCCCTCCTTCACTCTTTGACTGCCAGAGTATTTTCATAAAGTACTCCCCCAGTGCCAGCGATTTTCGTGTTTTTTTGTTGTTGTTATTTTGTTATTTACATTCAAATCGTTTGTCTGGCTGCGGTTTTAAACACACACGACAGATCGACCAGCAGAGAGCAGCATATCGACCTGCGCTCACTCACTCACTCGCTCGACCCCCCCCAAACAGGCTCAAACAGTCCAAACGTCATATCCAGATATGACGTTTTCGCCGCTCGCCGAACGGGTTTCAGATCGTTGGTATACACGACGACGATAACTGTTCGTCATCCAGACTAAAGAAAATAGAACTGGAGCTCTCCGTTCGTTTTTTATATTGTGTGAAAAAACGTGTTTTTCCCTATTCTGGCCTAAAATGCCTATAAAGGCCTTCCAAGAACCGGAAACGGAATCTGCGTCATGACTCCGGATCCGGGTGAGTGTGAAAAAAACAAAAACAGAAACTGATGGTGAAAAATACACCAAACAGCGCAATCACAGATTAAACAATGAAAAAGATATCAGCGCGTCGATGGCATGGGTGGGTTAAGTAGCATTTGACTTGAAAACGCGTCGATGGCGTTAAAAGAGTTAACATCTACCTTGATCTTGAAGGCTCTTTTGAAGCCACTGGCGAAGAAACCACCAAAGGGTCCCATGATGGAGGCAAAGGCAGACAGGGCGATGCTGTGGATCTGAAATGGGTACAGACGTACTGTGTTCTGGGGAGGGGGAGAAGGAGTGAAGCATTAACCCAAAGGATATATTCACCCACATATGCTTGAATCCTGAGCAAGGGCTCTTAAAACATTTCAAATCTAAATAACTTTGCTGCTCACGCCCGGGAAATTGCCTTGGGCTTTACAGTAGAAAGACATTTTTAAATCAGGTAAGATACAATAAATACACTAAAAGAGACAAGGACAACACAACTAAAAATGGCATTAACTGTCCATTATTTGATGTGTACTAGATTTTTCAGCTAATACATCACCTGTATGTGCAAACCTACCTGGCCAATACATAAATTCTGATTCTGAAAGATAACGAAACTGTAAACTCACCCATCCAGTGGCAGACACCAGGACGCTAGGCAGAGTGTAGTCCTGCAGCTGGAAGAGCTCTGAAGGCTCACAGTCCACCTGGAAACTGTTGGAGTCATTGTTGAACTCCACCGGACACACAAAATACCGCCAGCCTGCCATCACGTAGGATAACTAGGGCACAAACATAGGAGTTACTCTCAACAGCCTCTCCAGAGATTGTAAGAAGCAATGCCACAGTATAGTCCCCAGCATTATCACAAAAACAGCTAACAATAATAATAAAACACACCCTATGAAATACAAATTGATAATGTCATAGAAAGAGACAATATCTCCAGTAACGGTGGTGGTGTAGTCATTTCCCTTCTTACCAAGATTCCAAACACAACGGTGGCGAAGAAACCACCAATGAAGCCCTCCCATGTCTTCTTAGGTGATAGCTGCAGAGGACACAGAAGATTAACACCTGGTTAGGTTTCACTGCAGTTATGTTGCACATTACCTGCAGAGCTGGACAACTTTAAAGAAAAATGGTAAAGCATTAATTAAAGCACAAAAATAAAATACAATGATAAAATGACAGTGAGATCGATAATATCTTTGTAAAAAGTTATAACAAATAGCTATATGAAAGATGTCAATCTGAGAACAGAATCTAAATTACAGCAGAACAACAACATTGTGTATTCTGTATAACTATGTATCTAACAGCAAAAACCTGTTCACATGTTTTGAGGTGTATTTAGCGATTGAATTCACAGATAATCTGTGAATTCCACAGGGTGTGCATGTTAAATATAATACAGTATGTCTAGTACCATTTAATAACACGAAAACATGGTTGTGTATTTAACAGCAAATGATATGGCAATCAACTGATAACATTTCCGGATCCAAGTGCACTGAACCTGAGATGACAGTTCTTTCTTGCACTTCTCAACGTGGGATCCTTGAGGGGATTCCAGGGTGTCCGCAGTTAAATTATTCCATAGTTAGAATCTAAAACGACCCTTATGGGCATGTAAATCTAAGTGTACAAATAGAACCAAATGATGGACCAGTACAGGTCCATTTGGTTCCATTTGTGTACACAGTATACACTCATACATCAATTAACACTGAGGGTTATACAGTGAACTGTAGATTTGGGTCCCAGAGATAGAATTTGTATCAAAAGGGTCTGTGGCCTAATGCATATCAAACTGGGGGTCATTGGGAAAAGAAAAGGTTGAGAATCACTGCTTTATTCAACCAACCTTGATGAGTGGGGTGCGACCAAAGAAGAAGCCAAACATGTAGGCCATGATGTCATTGCAGATCACACAGGATATGGGAACGATGAACCTGCATGAAACATTTTCATGGTGGAAGAGAGTATTACACAAATTAATTATATTATCTTGCAAGCAATATGTCAATTACAGGGCTCGCTTGTTGCAGAAACATAGAGACGCCCTCATATAATTTACTTTAACCCATTGAGACCTGAAGCCGATTCTACATGTCTCCTAAATCTCAACAGTATTCTGAAAAACGTATGTTTCTATATCAGTGGTGCTCAATCATTTTCATGTCAAGGACCCCCAAAATGATATGTATTTGGCCGCGGACCCCCATCAAAATAATTTGTTCCAGGGACCCCCAGAAGCAAAGATTTGAGTTACAAATGTTCGCTTTAAATACATATATATTCAAAGATTTGCACACATTTTCACGATTTTTCAAAAATAGCAGATCTACAAGCTCGTAGCGCGGCACTCGGTGCTGCGCTATGAGCTTGTATATCTGCTATTTTTGGCGATAGGGAGTCATATTTCTTACCAGATCATTCCCTCAAATAGGTTGTGGATGATGAGATGAGACTGGGTCACCACAATGAGCAGAGTCACATGAGTCCAACCAAACTGAGGAAGACAATGACAGAAATGATCAGTAGCAGAATACAGTTGGAGCAGACTACAGTTGACCAAGTGCCATATACAGCTTGAATGGTTTGTGTCACTTTTAATTCAACTACTGGAAGCCATCCTAACTAATCCCATCCACTCTACGAAGAGCTAGCATTGACGAGTTAGCAGCACAGATGAGCACCGTGTGTGAAAGACTCACTGCCCCCCCCCCACACACACACCCAGGGGACCATCTTGGACAGTTCTTTTTGGCGGTGGCAATACCTGCTGTCAGCACTGCCACCAGCACAACAGTAGTTGTACTGTAACCGCCTCTCTAGTGACCTCAACCTCGCTCTAAGAGGCCCCACAACCTCCTGACACACTGCAGCTTCTAGTTCCCTGCTGACCTCAGCTACACTGCCCACCAACACTTTAATCCTCTAGCGAAACCTCAATAGCCTCAACCTCCAGCTGTGCTGACTAAGTGACCGGCATGTCTTGTATGACAGCCACAGCTTCCCACTCGCATGGACCTCGCCACGCTTATCTCAGCTTCCTCCTTCTGTTGCTGGGGCTCCCTTTCCTGGTCTAACCACTCTTCCTCTAACCGTAAAGAATCAAATAATTATCCTGTTCTAATGGAACCCCCTCCACATTGTCTATAACCCTAAGCTGAGACACTGTGTTTTAGTCTTTTAAACTGGTCATGGACAGCACACTCTTCATAAGCCGACATCGGGAACAGATCTGCTTTAGGAGCCATTTTCCTGTCAATGCTACGCTCCAATTTAGACAATATACAGGCCTGCCTATCCATAGCCCCCTGCCAATTGAGCAACAGCAAAGTTATTAATTGACGTGTAAACGTATTTATGCTATGATCTCTCTACTCTAGCGTCTGGTTGTACAAAAATGTATTAGCTCGGCCACAGATATAAAGCGTTTGAGTATTTTACCAGTTTCAGGACGATGTCCTGCTTGCACAACAGTCAGCATTCACTCCTTCGGCTCGGACAGATCTGGACTGTTGTTGCGATCCGATCACATGATTGGAAATCGGGCCCGATCACGTTATTTTTAATTGATCGGAAATATGTGATATTTTTAGCTGCGTGTCTGTCATCTGCGCATCTATGAGGATGTAATTATACTCTGCATGTATAATTACATCCACATGCTCCACTTCAAATAAAGTCTGTGTCCAGTCCATGCTACGTCTGTGTGTACATACGTCAGACGCTGGCAGTGGCTGCCTGGCTCTGTACAGGACAGGCTGCAGCAGGCAAGAGAAGTCTGACTCACACAAGTCACACTCCTCATGGTTTGTTTTTTGCCTCAAAAACTATGAAAGGCAGCCAATATTGCCATACTGTCTAAATGGGAAAATGTTATTTTATTAGGACTCATAGAAGTCCTGGGGACCCATTAACTACATCGAAAACCTAACAACGTCACTGCTACCGCTTAGACTTGGAGTTATTTTGTTGCATTGGATCTGAATCGGATCGGGGTCAAAACAAACGTGATCCCTACTATAGATTATTACTGTATACCATCTCTGGCCTAGTTTTTTGGAGGCCTGTATGTTAACATGCCTCATGGATAATCCAGCAGCCTCCAGGCAGGGGGTCTGGGAGGAGGCAGAGGAAACACTCACCATATAGAACTGCAGACGGTAGTGCTTCTTCACCAGACTCAGCACAAACATGCAGAAACCTACAACACAAAGGCCGACAGTGCGTGAGGAGGTCTGTTACGGAATCAGAAATGTACTGCCTGTAAAAATGAAGATTAATTGAGTGATAAATCCCGGATCCCTTTTGCTGTACTCTGTGCTAAAATTAGATCGGCCCATATAAAGAGATAACCCAGAGTTAATACTGTAGCTGCAGGGCTGGTGAAGCCATTCATTTCAGACGTGAGGCCTGAGACTGGGATACTGTATGTACACAGTATGGAGAAATCATGGACAGTGAAACTGCTTTTATTGAATGAAAATAATCCATTGACCATTAGGAAGGGAAACTGAAACTTATATTATTATATTAAAATTGGCTAAGGGCAGGCAGGCCGGTGGACCACGTAGTCACGCTCATGTCACTTTGACTCAGCCATAACCATATAAGAGTTCCCAATGCAGCTACGCCCAAATATGGAGTGTGTTGTCTAATTTCAAAGTGTCAAATCAGTCAGCTCCATATATGGGCACAAAAGGGGGCATACTCATATATTGGCATATACTGATGACTTCAACAATCTCCATATACAGGCGTAAAAGGGACATGGATCCAGATATCCGGTTGTCCAGAGCGACAGATCCAACCTCTATGGCACAGAGTCTATGCCTATATGGTCATGTGCATATATGGGCCCGACCGACTTCAAACTCGGCGCGCGCAGTAACTCCATATGGGCATAAAAAGGGACACAGACAGAAACAGGCAGTAACAAGGACTCGAGGGAGTGCGATGCCTGCCGTCGAGTAGTTCGGATATCCAGTAAAAAAGGGACACAGACAGATGGGTACAAGAGGTACTCTGACAAAGCCCCCGACACTATGACTCAGATATATTGATCGGATCGGTGGTGCAACGTAGGCGTGAGGGCCGCGTGGGTGTGAGGGCATCTCTTTGCCAGGGTGTGTGAGATGCTACACATATTTCACCAGGGGATACTTAGTCCATGTTGTGTCAAATACAGCACAGTGAAATGATGAGAAGGCCTGAACACTCATTAAGAGATGTTGCTGGGAACCACAAAATTAAGGTTTATAATTAAGGATATAATGCCATGGTTTTAGGATTTAGGAATGGGAAAAAAAAGGATTAAAAATAAATACTTCATGAATTTCACTGTCCAGTAAAATCAGAGTACTGTCCTATGCAAGAGCACACAACAAACAATGAACCCTTCCCTGCCCACTCATTCCAAGTCACTCTGCATTTGATTTTTACTAGTACCTAAAATGTGATATAAAAGGTATGGATGCAACGCCCTTTTAAGGGAAGATCTAAAGTGCAGTATAAGAGACAGGTTTCTGTTGAGCTGGAAACTGAGTTGGTAAATGTTCACACCACATCCTGTTTGGTATAAACAGTCAGTCTGCAACACTTATTGCCTGAATTACTGTTGTACAAGAACTGGAACATATAAAATGTGGCCGATTGCACAAATGCCTTCTAAAATCAATAGTTCTCACACTTTCTCAAGCTTTGACCGTTCAATAAACAAACGTCAGTAGGTACTGGGATGGCACTGCTGTTTTGTATCTGACATAAGGAAGGCTTTATAAGCTGCTTGCTGCATTCTTGTATTTTCACACGTCAGTCAGGGACTAGGGAACTGCAGCACATGCGACAAAAGTCTGCAGGTGTTAAATCGTGGGTGGGATGCATGCAGCCAGCACGGCTGCATGCATCTCACACATACGCCTGCCCATAGTAGAGTTAATAGTAGTGTGAAATTGAAACAACACTTTGTGAGTTTGCAGTTTCTCCGGAGCTCATAAGAGCCACTGCACGTAGTAGAGCGTGTGTGTGTTACACACAGTGTGTGTCCGCGTGGGCGGGAAGGAGAGAGAGAGAGATAGAGAAGGGGGGGCAGAGTGCTCTAGCCACGTTCATGTGTTTAGACAGCTATCTCGTGTTCTGTTTATAGCGAAATAAAGATGGTTGCATCCTCACTCAAATGCGCACTTGCCCGGTCGGTTGCCCGACCGGGCAAGTGCGCGTGATTTTTTATTTTTATTTAAATGTAGGTTTTATTTACCTGCCCCAGGCAGTCTGGCAGCCGTTAGTGTCAACCCCTGCTGTGTGTGTGTGTGTGTGTGTGTGTGTGTGTGTGTGTGTGTGTGTGTGTGTGTGTGTGTGTGTGTGTGTGTGTGTGTGTGTGTGTGTGTGTGTGTGTGTGTGTGTGTGTGTGTGTGTGTGTGTGTGTGTGTGTGTGTGTGCATCACCTGGAGGACATTGTGGGCCATTTTGTTCAAATGTGTGCATGCATGTACTGTACGTACAGTATGTGAATGTACCTGTGAGGTAGAGGGCGAAGGAGATGAAGCGGTGGTATTTGCTGAGGATGCGCAGTGGTTCCTCCCTCTGAACCAAAGTGAAGAAGTAGTCGGTCACCGTCTCACCATAGAAGAAGTAGTTCACACACAGCAGGAAGTACCTACGAAGGAGGGGGGGGGGGGGTAATAAGATAACATAGCTCCACATTTAACAGTAAAATCCTCTACTGTGTAACTTTTTCAATTTCTAACTATCAAACTTAAAGTAACACTGAGGATTTTACTGTGCACACATTCGCTATGCCTGCTGAAAAACCAGGTGCAATTTTGTGCGTGATGGAAAGGCATGCCAGACATCTTAACAGAGATCTACCACAAGATGTTTAGAGTGGTTACCAGTGAAGGAACCATATTTAAATTATTACCATGTTTTGGTGGGAAGATGGGTATGAGGAATTACATCGGTTGTTTCAAATTCATTCATTCAATAAAGAATAATGAGATTGATTGATTATTTTTATTTGATTATTTGTTTTTTTGGTTAACTTTGTCCTTGTTTGATTACGTTTATTTGAATTATTATATTGTGATTATTGTGGTATTATTCTCATATTTATGATCTATTTCATCCATTTTGTGGTGGTTGGTGTTGGGGGTGCAGGGTTTGTATCCCTTTTTTGTCTCTTATAAAAATACAAATACAAATTTATAACAGAAATAAATAATAATGAGATTAAGGTTTGTTTAGAAGTGTAAATAAAGGTTAAAATCTTGTGTGAAATAAGCTTATCCACCAGCAGTAGAGGACTGAGGCTGTACAGGGCAGCACCATAGTGGGAATATGTATTAACAGTATGAATGTGTGAACATGTTTCAGAAAATGATGGTGTGCACTTACCAAACTTACAATACAAGTTAAATATTATAATATACCGGATCACAATCCATTTCATATAGTTTTATGTTTACTCTCTGGTTTGTCAGACTCACAACATAGCGAATATCAAAGAATACTGTACTATCACACTAGAAATCTATTCATCACCAGTACAGAAATATAACTACCCACTACTAATTTAATAAGAGAGACAGCTGATTATTCACAGTGCTGTTGCTGATAATATTTCATCTATTCTAATCTAGAGGCATCTTTAAGCAGGAAATTGAATTCAGGTCACCAGACAAACCTCAGGAAGTCTGCAATAAAATAAAATGTAGGAAAACAAAAGTGAAAGTGAGAAACTTTAAAACATCAAAAACATATCAAATAACTCCTATGCTGTAGTGCATGTGCGTGTGTGTGTGTGTGTGTGTGTGTGTGTGTGTGTGTGTGTGTGTGTGTGTGTGTGTGTGTGTGTGTGTGTGTGTGTGTGTGTGTGTGTGCTCACCAGCTAAGGGTTCTGAACCAGGGCAGGTGGTAGGAGTGGTACACGCTGTATCCAATAGTAATGATTTCTTGGAAGCATTTAATCTGGACACACAGCACCTGTACAGAGATGCAACATGCTCCATCTATGATAAGAGTATTGGTTAAGGCCCCCTGGATCATTGATCAGCATGTCACAGGTGTGCCATCCAGCCTGAATGCCTGTTCAGATCAGTCAACACTGGAAATAGCAATGGCAAAGAAAATGTGTAAAGAGTTCCCAAGAGATCTTGAACTTGGACAGACTGTAGCTCCTAGTTAGGCAACCTTTAAGTGGAGCTATCTACAGACAAGGAAAAGTGATCATCAGCTTAAACTGTGTCCATGTAAAGACTATCGGTGAGATAAGTGATGTTATCAGGATTAGTTTTGCAATGGGCATACAGTAGCTTTGTTACCACTAGCTATCTCCAAGGCCATTCATTGAATTTGGATTTCCCCAAATGCATCAGTAGGCGGAGACCTTTGATCATCTGGCTACCCAAGACAAAGCCACGTGAGGTTTACCATGATTTTAGAACAGCTAAGAGGGTCTGAGGCACTCCACTCGACGACATGCGCTTCTAAGTCGTTCTAAAATCCACGCTAAACCACAGCCTCTTGTGGCTTACTGCTTAAACACATTGACTGCCTGATATTAAAACATTGTTTTTTATCCCCTTGCCAGCGTTTATTTATTACCTTAAATAGACGATCTTTGAAAAGCCGTGGAAGCCACGTTGTGTACACAAATGTAAAAAGAAAATCTGTGGGGTGGGGTAGAGTCTTGTCTATCCACTGGAATAATAACATTTCTACTGCGATCCGCCATGAGCTATGGCTCGTTGAAAATTGGTGGTTTTCATCAACAACAACAAAAAGAATCTGAGATATAAGTGTTTTTCTAAAAATCCTAACGTTGGGGCGGACGGACGTGATGTTTTTTGGGATGACGTCACATCCGTCTATTCCTTCTCTGAGTGTCGAGAGATCGTTCCTAAGCTGTGTTAGAGCACCCTCTTATGGAATCTTCAACAAAATATTTCTTTTTTGGACAGAACGCATACATGCGTTCTTGGCAGGCAAGTGATGGATTTGAAAGAACACATATATGCGTTCTTGGCATGGCAATGTGTTAATAGCCCAAAGGGTTGTTGCCAATCTTAACACAGTGTTAACTAAAACTGTGCCCATCAATGATATGATGGTTAAGATGGGTACAAACTACTAAGTACTAACCTCTGGAGACAAATGTACACCTGCAGGTCAGGATCAAATCTAGGCAAACTCCTCCACCTATACCTCCCCTACACTGTCTTTTTAAGTCAGATATCCAACCATCTGTCTCCATGAAATGATGAAATGCATCAAAAGGACAATCATACTGTATGACAGTTAACATACTCCTAAATAGTAGCACATGTGACTCTTGTGTAAAGCTGTTTCCTTAGAGTCCTGTACTTACAATCATCATGAGCACCATGGGGCCCATGTAGATGATTAGAAAGAAGAAGGAGATCATAGCGAGGGTCAGAATTCCTCGCACCCACCAGTTCTTCCATCTGAAAGGGGTGGAAACACAACATGCACGCAAACAAACAGCTCTGTTCAATGTCCTTTGAAAAGTGACACACAACAACCAATATGGACCCGGAAAAGCCCAATACAACCTTGAAAAAAAGCATTATCACAGCAAAAGGCAGAAGAAGTTAAAGCAAATGGCTTATGTAAGAGAATGGGGAACCACTGTAGCCTAGTGATACAGAGACCATCCTTTAGTTTAACTAATTTAGATCTGCAGTCTCTGAAGTCATGGAGCAGGGGCAATCAAACTATTTGACTGAATCAATTATTAAAAAAATAACGTACCGTGAGGAAAGACCAGACAGGGCCTTGTTTAGAACCTCAGGGGTGTCGTCAGTGGAGACCGGCACCTCTGGAACGCCCGAGTCAGCTTTTGACTCTGTGTCAGACGCCCCATCCCTCTCTGCCTTCAATTCATTCTCTGAACCCTAACAGAGACAGAAGGACACAGTAAGACAGACAGCAGGCTACAGAGGTCATTGTTATCTTCATATCCTGATCTCTCAAGTGAACACAAACTTTGCACAAACAAGTTCCATCACCATCACTGAAAGGAGAATCAATTATGCCTGTTTTGTTGTAGATGTGTTACACAGAAGGTGTTATATTAAGTAACTTATTTTTATTTACTTATTTCCCTTACTTTCTGCTAACTTTCTAATTTCACTTTTAGTTTATTTTAGTAATTTCCCCACTGAACCAAAGTGTTGATGAAACATTAATGACAATAACTAGGCCTACTAACAATAATAATTTATTTCTTAATTGCACTTATTAAAAACAATTCAGTGTTTCACAGGCAATATGTACTCCATATATTTCAAATGTAAATATATTATTTGCATTGTCATGTGATGTTCTCCAGTAAAAGGTTTGTGTGTGGGAGGTTAAGCATGGTGCCATTGGCATATTGTTAATGTGCTGCTTCCCTCTGTTCTCTGGGGGCCTGATGACGACAGGCCTGCCTACAGCCTCTCCATAGTAACAGGCAGCAGACACTCCAGACAGTGTCATCACAAGAGTGGCAACACACCTCTGCAGCCATCATAGGCTATATAATATATCCATCCGTCTCTGATTGTCTTTAACTCTCTTGGGGTTTCTGTTTTCTGACCAAGTGTATTTTTGAATTAACGGTCTCTGTCTGTCTGTCCCTCTGTCTCTCTGCATTTCTCAGTCTGTCTCTCTGACATTTACTGTACATTTTAAATATTTTGGGGGCATGTATGCTCCATACAAAAATACATGGAGGCCCCTCTTCCATGTGTTTTTGTAAGCCTATGTTTCATAACAGTTAGAGGGAAATGCCTTTTGCTCGCTGTCCCCTGATGTTGACCATATTAGGCTAAGCCCTCTCACCTCATCTAACATATGGTCAGCTTCTGTTGCGCGTGTGCACGCAGGTGTCATTAGCGTGCACGCACACACACACAGGGGCTGGTTACAATCATTTTCCCCCATTTGAACACTTTATTGGTATCAACAGACATGTGTCAGCCAATGTTGAAAAGTCCTTTAACAAGACACTGAACTCCACACAAATTCAGTGAACAATTGCCTACTTCCAAGATCTACACACAGACACACTATTAAAAAATGAAGAATGTATAAGACCAGTTCACATACAGACACTCTTTTGTCTCGCTCTCATCACACTGATGGAACCTCCTGGCCTGTTAGTTTCTATGGAAACCATATCCCGTTACTCAGGATGCTGGGGTTAAAAATAGGCCTCAGTAAGTTGTCACATAAACACCACCTCCCTCCCCCACTTGCCCCTTTCACATTTCCTCTGAGAAAAGACATATTGCAGAGTGTGTCCTCTTTTGTTCAGCTCACTGTCTCGCAACCAGTGGGTCAGGAGAACCTGACAGGGAGTCGCAACTCGCAAGATGCTTCGACAAAGTCCTGATTCTGAACCAAGAACAAAATGAATAGTGTGAAACTAGCTGAGACACCATTGTTGTGCTTATCACTAACTGAGTTCAGGAAATGTGTTATTTATAAATCAAGATCACCTATGTTGTCTTTCCTGGCTTGAGCTCTGGGCCCACTGGTCTACAGTAGGCCTGCACATTTCCTGCAGCTTGAATTATTTCCTGAAGTATATTGCTATCATAATTAGTAAGTCACCGATATTAGTCTTCCAGATGTAGGGAGGTAAGTGAGTTTACTGATGTTTTTTGCCACTTACTGTATATCAACATTTATTTTTTCACCTAGATAACAGCAGACATTCTAAATTCACTGGTGACATGACAGCATTCTAGGACAGCCGTATTCAACAATAGCCACTCCCAAAAAGTGGTTTATTGGCATTAAGTTGGTGCAAAAAAAAAAAAAAATCAATTAAAATGACTGCACAGAGCCTAGTCCCTTATTAAGCAGATACAAAAGAAAATGAAGGGGTGAACAGGATAAGAAGTCTAAGTTCTCTTAGCTGTATTATCCCGGAACTCATCAGTCAAATGTATATATACTCTGTCCAACTCCACCCTGCAGCTACAACACAGCTGCCTCAATCCAGTTACTGACAGAAGACTTCTGTCCAGCGAATTGTTTGTGAACTCCCCTGAAGAACAAATGTGTCTTTCTATATGCAGTGGTTAAAATGTTTTCCTCCAGAACCACATGTACCCCTGCTGGCCTAGGATGAAACACCACAGGGCCTTCCTCCAGTGCCTTACCCTTCACTTTATCCTTCCCAACTTTCATCTTTGTCTTAAAAAGAAAACTTCAAGTATGGGAAGTGTACCATTCTGAGGAAAATGGAACTGAATCATTAGCAATTCTACAAATTAAGCCTCAATCAAAAACATTTGGAGCCGAGGTCTGTCCCAGAATGTTTGGAGAGTGGATAGGAGACACAACTCCATACTGTCTGTCAATACTAAAAACACTGTTTGAAGTGCAGCATGCTTTTTATGCATCCTTTCCCTTAATACTTAGATAAACTAAGTCAGCACAGTGAAAAGTGGCTCAGGAAGGACACATGACAATATTCACACAAAGTAGGATATTTATTAGAGCCCACAACAAAATGGGTCTAGTAGGCTGACATGAGCAAAGTGCAGGCCTACTGATGCCAGCAGCTGTAGAGAACCTATTTCTGTTTATCCTCAAGACAGGGGTTATGTTATTTTCTCATCTGAGAAAGGGAGGGAGGCCCAGTATAAAATCTAAACCAGGGGCACCCGCTGGTAGCGGTCTAGGCCCATACCACATATAGGCTCTAAAATGGCCTGACAGCGTGTCACGGGTTCGAAATCCCAATGCCGATGACCATTGCTGCGGGTCAATACCCGTCTCTCGCCGTTTCCTGTCAATCTCCACTGTGTACTATAAATAAAAGGCAGAAAAGCCCCCAAAAATATCTTTAAAAAATAAAATCCTAACCAACTCCAGATAAAATGTGTTGTGGACTCTGAGTTGTCCATTGATTGATTGATGGATTAGGCGCTAACCAACCTCATACTGACCACGTACAGTATGAGATTAAGTTCCCAGGTTCAGCAGCACTATTCTCCTGTGTTCAGGGTGATGACTGTGGGCTCGCTTGTTGACCCTGCCAGGTTAACTTGGGAATTGTTCATAGCTGTGTTTACACTCATCACAATCATGTAACATAATATGCTTAAGACAATTAACACAAGCCACAGTGGCTGATAAGCTTGTTTAATCTCCCAAACTACTTTCATTGACTACTTTTAAAACAATGAATGACTCGGCTCTGGCATATGTTATAGAACGCTTACCTCCCTTTTAGTCCCTTAGTACAGACATGTTAGCTTTACAGATAAAGTTGTTTTTAAGAAATAGCCTATGGGGTCAGGTCTCTAAACTTTGCAACAACCTGTGTGAGGAAATGCAATCAGCCAAATAGAACCCATTTTTAAGAGAGTACTATTTAAATGTTATTTGCAGTCAGCGAATTGTTACATAAAAGGTATAACCAACTGAAGACATTCAGACAGACCAACATTTAAATTAAATGTTGGTCTTATGTAATGGCAAGGTAACTACACAACCCAAACCTCTACCAAAGTGGTCTTACCCTTTAACTTTAACTAAAATGTAATGGCTTATGTGGCATTTTATTGTTTTTAAAAATGCAGTCTTCAAATTAAAGGCTTTTTAAGCGAGTCCTTGCTCGAGTGTACTTGAAGTTTGCCCTTTTTTGCCCCCTTTTTTAAATGGAAACGTTTAATTAAGAAAGATAGACCTATGATATAGCACTCAAATTAAATGTCTGCATAGCCAATGGATTTAAATCGCTTCACGTATTCTATTGTTATTATATCTGGTCGACACGTTGTTCTATTTTTGGCTGCTGCTGTCAAATGATGTCCCCAAAATGAATTGCACGTCGGCCACGCCCCTTTCCTGGCCTTGACTGGAGTTGGGGATAATGTTGACAAACACGAGCACCGTTATGATGATGATCCAAAGTAACACGTAAGACGTCATTATTATTTTAAAAAGAACACCTAAAATAGATCAGTTTCAACCAATAAGCACAAACGACGAGCAGCTAAGAGGACCATAGAGTTAAGAGTTTATGGGGAAAGCAAACGTCACCAAAACAAACAGTATTAACCTTGCTATATCATCTAGTATATCATCTACTTCACACTACATGATGTATCACAATTATATCTGTTAGTTAAATGCACAGAATGTTTTTTTTTTTGTTATAGGGTGGGTGTCTGTTCGCAGGGGATGCTCTGCTAACACGTTAGCTATTTGGCTAACATGAGCTCCGCTGTCCAGTGTCAAACAGCGGTGATGAGATGAACGACAAGGCTAGCGTCCGTTACCTTGTCCTCGGATTGCTGCTGTTGTAGCTCGCTGTCTGTCGTACCACGGTGCCTTAACTCTGTCATCTTAACAGCTATACTCCCGACCCAGTGATGACAGCAAAGGTCCTGTGTTCGTTGTTGATTCACAGATGTGTGTATAGCACGTCTCCGCTTGTCACACACACACTTTCCCCTAAACAGTCTCTCACTCCGCCTGAGATTCCCCTTCAATGTTGACTCTCTGTCTGTGACGTCATGTCAGATCCCATACCCCTCTCTGCACTGTAGCTCCTCCCTCATAATTTGCATATGACAGTCAAATTCTGATGTGGTCATTTTGGCAAACAAACCTACTGGTTATGCAATTTAATAATATATAATGATAGTAATGGTAGATGATGATGATGTTAATGATGATGATGATGATGAAGATACGACTGCTGTTTGTAAGGTAACCGGAAGACTCGCCCCAAAATACCAGGTGATTGAGGTGAATACCGCCGGATTTTCCCTGGGCCGACTGTGTTTTGGGGCGAGCAGAAAGCTGTTCAAACATTACAAAGCTCTATGGACCCTGAGGCCTGAACTTGGCCCTCCACAAATTGTAAATGTTACCGAATGTCAAAGAAGGTGTTGTCATGAACTTCTTCCATATTTCCAGTTAGCACTTGCAAATTGCATTATTTACCACAGAAATGGTTTTGCATATGTCATCCTCCAGCACACCAGCAGTCAGAAACACCAACAAAACATGCATCAAATGGTAGAGGAATAAAATGATATCATTTTTTAAATAATAATAATATTAGCCTATAGTTATTGTTGTTAATGTTAGCCTATTGTTGGCACTTCCTATGTTCTGTGTCCCTACTTCAGCAGTCACGCTTGAAGTGCAAGTTTTAAGTGAAAACATTGTGTCCTCAGCTCTTTACAAAAGACAAGAGAGACTGGAGTATACATTAGTTTATAAACACGTTATTATGGGTGGTAGCAGGGAAAGCTCTGATACATCCTTCCTTTAGAAAGCCTGGTGCTGTTTTCACCTTCAACACCAGATGACAGCAAAAGCCCACAAACATGTTGAGCAAAGTCTCAAAAGCATGTATTCGTGCGTGCGTGCGCGTCAGCTTGCCGTGGACATCATTGCTGACCTTGGCATAACAGTTTGTGTACTAATTGATGTTGTAGCACATACTTTGTGTAGCTACTAACTGATGTTGTAGCACATAATTGTGGTCTAATTGATGGTGTAGCTGTAGCACATACTTTGTGTACTAACTGAAGTTGTAGCACATACTTTGTGTACTAACTGATGTTGTAGCACATACTTTGTGGACTAATTGATGGTGTAGCTGTAGCACATACTTTGTGTACTAACTGATGTTGTAGCACATACCTTGTGGACTAATTGATGGTCTAGCTGTAGCACATACTCTGTGGACTAATTGATGGTGTAGCACATACTTTGTGGACTAATTGATAATGTAGCACATACTTTGTGGACTAATTGATGTTGTGGCACATACTTTGTGGACTAATATGCTGTAGCGAATACTTTGTGGACTAATTGATGCTACTAATTGTAGCACATAATCTGGGACGGTACACGGTACTCAAGCGGTTCTCCTCTTACCTGACTGGTCCGACCTACATCAGTCTTGACCAGGATCCCCCCTAGGGGCCTGCGCTTGGCCCCTCCTTTTCCCCCCTCTAAGCATCTCTTTGCTCACAAGCTCTCCTATCACTTTTATGCTGAACACGCAACTGTTTTTTCCCTTCCCCCCTCTACCACACACGTTGAAGAGTGTATTTCTGTTTTTCATCTTACAGTGGATGTCTTCCCAGTTCCCACCACCTCAAGCTCAACGCAGAAAAGAAAGAGGACTCTTCTTCTTCCTGGTAAAGTCCTGCTCCCTGCAGAATTAGGGATCTTTCCATTTATTTCCATCAACAACACCCTGGTGGCTCCTGTTCCAACTGGCAAGAGCCCGGGTGTGGTCCTGGACAGCTGTCCTTCAAGTGCCCAGCTCCTTATCCAGGCCTGACCTAGTGCTGTAGCAATCAATTGAAAATGCAAAACAATGGTCAGCAAATGCTTTGAGAGGCTGGTGAGAGATTACATCTGCACCGTGCTAACTGCCCCTCTGTACCCATGGCAATTTGCATAACGTCAAAACAGATTCACAGACAATGCAATTGTCATAATGCCTCTCCTCATGAGGAACAAATCTGCTACTGTGAACAATAAGCTCTACCCTTAGATATTCTGCCATTTAGCATCTTGTGAAAAGCACTTAAATCCCTGAACTTTCTACACACAATCCATGGACCAATATCTAAAATCCCATAACCACAAAGCTGTATGTTGCTCATCAGCAGGTGTAGCAGAGGCTGGTCCTCCATTATTGTCCCATGAAAACCATATGCCATCCCTCTCAATGGTGTTCAGCCTTGTGACGTGATAGGAGCTAGCTGCTTAATAATAAACTAGACCATACCCGGTGAAGGGCGCAGACGAAAGTCGTTGCAAACGTGGGGTTAATGCACGTCCTGTCGCGCGGTTTCTCCCCCGCGCGCGTCCCGTCGTGGCACCATACCCCCCCCCCCCCCCCCCCCGGTCGCTCCCGTCGCGGCAAGAGCCATATGAAATCCGTTTTATTTTTTTCCCAAATTCTGTTTTTTCCATTTTAATATTTCTGAATTCTGTATTTTGCTTTTTATGCTCATTTTTACCATAAAAAAAAGTGTCTGGTAAGTGGAAATGAATAAATGTTCAAGATATAACAGTCCATACATGTCTCTGAAAGAAATCTACACAATTCCAAATCTTTAATATTTGCAAATTATATGCAAACATAGAACAGTATATAAGTACATTAAATAGCACCAATATAGGCTTGCTATTTTAATATAGCAAAATATAAATATAAAAACGGATATATAAATACTATGTTGTTATAGTTCTATATATATATATATATATATATATATATATATATATATATAAAAAATTGCTATATAAAATAGCAAAATAGGCTTGCTATTTTCTGTTGCCCTGCAGCAGGCTTGAGTATATTTTTGATGGCATTTTACACCACTAACAACATTAATCAGAGAATCACACGTCTTTGTCACAACTCGTGTTTTGTCTTTTTGTAGTTTTATTTTTAACCAACACAGTACAAAGTACTGGACACACAGATGACACACAGGTCATAGATGACACAGGTCATAAACCTGGAAATACAGGAAAATAAACATTGTATTACCATATATTCATAGCATATATGATTCACAATTAAACAGCAGGTAATGTAGCACAGTCTATCACAGTAGAACCGAAATAGCAGAAAATGACTACAATACCCATGAGGCATTCTGAACCATGAGCCAACAACGCGTCGCCCCAGCTACCATTAAGTTACAGTGTCCAAGTTACAATACACCAAAATAATACTTTTCAATGGACTACTTGGGTAGCACTGATAATATTAACCACAGTAAGGTTCATAAAGTTTGTTGATGAAATGTTTACATTGTTGATTAAGTCACGATGACGACGTTAGCATTAGCGTTAGCCGCATGCTAGCGCCAAACGTCCGTTAGCTTAGCATCACGCTAACGGCTCATATTAAGTTGGTTTGGCTAATAAACATTAATCCCAACTAACGCCAACACAGTAATGGATGTAAACATACACAGACATGCTTTGGACATTATTATCAGGTTGCATGTTGGTGGTATAGGGTTCGTTTGGTTTGGCCTCGTTTTCATAGACCTCGTTGCTTGCTTGTTTCTCTCGCGAAACCTGGCAACACGACGCATAAGCAGTTTGATCGGAGACCCAGGACTCCATCCACCCACCCACCGTCAGGTTACTAGAATTATAGTAGGATACTTAATGGCAGCAGGCTGTATAGTAGTACTAGTGAGTGCAGGAGCAAGCACTAGTCTGAACATAACAGCGTGATTGGGTTTGCAATCTACCACAGTGTTTTATTTGCATAGCCAGTTTTACATAAAGTTGTCTGTCATGTCATGTTGCGCCCTGGCCTAGGGGAAACCTAAGGCGCAACAAAAAAGTGGGACTCGCCTCTTTCCAGCTCCCAAGAACCACCAGCAACAAGGATTTGCAGCCTTTTGATGTATTTTATTAAAAGCCATGGTGACTTCAGAGTGGGCTTACAGTCGAAGCAAAAGGAACTAAACAAACCTAACCTAAACAACTAAACAAACCAAACTAACCTAACTAAACAAACCTAACCTAATGTATCAAAAGGAACCAAAATACAAAACACTAACCCATGACACCTAATCAAACACAGGAGAAAAGACCAGATCACCAAAAAGACTACCTACGTAACCCACGGCTGTAAAATCAACAAGACTCCTAACAAAACATACTTTTTTATTTTATTTTTTATTAAGCTTTTGCATATACAGGCTTCATGAAAAAAACATTCAAAGAACCTATCACTGATCTGCAGCTATTCAGTCAGGGGTATATATAAACTGAATGTTTGATGATTTAATGTCCTTGAGCTTCATGGGATTACAGTCACATACTGAGGAGGTGTTTGTTCAGCCTCTTCTTAAGGCATGAATACTACTTGATGTAATGTCTCCAACAACCGCAGGGGGAAGACCATGTTCCATGTTGTTATAGCAGAG
>NC_139941.1:35386229-35541229 GCF_963454915.1 Gymnoscopelus microlampas
ATGTGCATAAAAGGGACACAGAGAGACGTGGACCAATAACCGGTGTAGAAAAGGCTTTCACATCATACAGGTTCATTGGATAGGTCGCCATAGTTACGTGATACTAGGTCCGACCAGTGCCATCTATTAGAGAGTTACGCCAACTCCGTCCACTTCTTCGGGCCAGGTCTTCTACATACACATACATTGGCGAATAGTGACAAATCCCTAAACCGGAAGTTCATGGAATGCATTGAAGTCGACGGCTCCTTGTCACTATTTCCAGCTACATGAACCACGTGACCGACGCTGTTTCTGACCCCTCATTGGCGCAACTCTCTAATAGAAGGCTCTGGGTCCGACCACGTCACTGAATGCTTGGTACTTCATATATGGAGCTAACGGACATATCCAAGTCCGACATCACAGCATTCCATCTTTGGGAATATTGGGACTTCATAAACGGATATGACTCGTATTGACATCACCAGGATGACACACGCACCTTAGCCAACGATATAAGCTCATCAGCTTATCTCAGCTTATCCTCCTTCACCCTCTACTGCCCAGGGCCATATCTGTTTAATTCCTACTTGGATACCATCACAGTGGCTCTTGGATCTGGTCAACCAGTCTCTCGTCCATTCAGACATTACGTTTACACTGCAGGCACAGTAGGATAGATCACTCATCCAAACAAAATGCTGCGAGTTGCAGTGGCTCTATCCAGAGCCCTTCCCAGGAGGACTGGATTGGTGTCGAAGACACTGCCGGCCGCTTGCATTGGGATCAACCACCTGCACACACATAGACCACTGCTTGCAAAGACAGGCACAGCTGAGGTGTCTTCCATCCTGGAGGAGAAAATCTTGGGAGCAGACATGTCCGCTGACCTGTTGGAGACAGGCCGTGTGCTGTCCATCGGTGATGGCATTGCCAGAGTGTATGGGCTCAGGAATGTCCAGGCAGAGGAGATGGTAGAATTCTCCTCTGGACTCAAGGGTATGTCTCTGAACTTGGAGCCTGACAACGTTGGTGTTGTGGTGTTCGGTAATGACAAGCTGATCAAGGAGGGTGACATTGTGAAGAGAACTGGCGCCATTGTGGATGTTCCTGTTGGTGAAGAGCTATTGGGCCGTGTAGTAGATGCTCTGGGGAATGCCATCGATGGGAAGGGTCCCCTAGGCGCCAGCACCCGTAGGCGTGTGGGCTTGAAGGCGCCTGGCATCATTCCCCGTATCTCTGTGAGAGAGCCCATGCAGACTGGCATCAAGGCTGTGGACAGCCTGGTGCCCATTGGTAGAGGTCAGCGTGAGCTGATCATTGGTGACAGGCAGACTGGCAAAACCGCCATTGCCATTGATACGATTATCAACCAGAAGCGCTTTAACGAAGGAACTGACGAGAAAAATAAGCTGTACTGTATCTATGTGGCCATCGGCCAGAAGAGATCCACTGTGGCTCAGCTGGTGAAGAGGCTGACTGACACTGACGCCATGAAGTACACAATCGTGGTCTCTGCCACCGCCTCTGACGCTGCTCCATTGCAGTACCTGGCCCCTTATGCTGGCTGCTCCATGGGAGAGTACTTCAGAGACAATGGAAAACACGCCCTGATCATCTATGACGACTTGTCCAAGCAGGCTGTTGCCTACCGTCAGATGTCTCTGCTGCTGCGTCGCCCCCCTGGTCGCGAGGCCTACCCCGGAGATGTGTTCTACCTGCATTCCCGTCTGCTGGAGAGAGCTGCCAAGATGAACGACAACTTTGGCGGTGGCTCCCTCACTGCCCTCCCTGTCATCGAGACCCAGGCCGGTGACGTGTCTGCCTACATCCCCACCAATGTGATCTCCATCACAGATGGACAGATCTTCTTGGAGACTGAGCTGTTCTACAAGGGTATCCGGCCAGCTATCAACGTGGGTCTGTCTGTGTCAAGAGTAGGTTCTGCTGCTCAGACCAGGGCCATGAAGCAGGTGGCTGGTACCATGAAGCTGGAGCTGGCCCAGTACCGTGAGGTTGCAGCCTTCGCCCAGTTTGGTTCTGACTTGGACGCTGCCACCCAGCAGCTCCTCAACAGGGGTGTTAGGCTCACTGAGCTACTCAAGCAGGGACAGTACTGCCCCATGGCCATCGAGGAGCAGGTAGCAATCATCTATGCTGGTGTCAGAGGTCACCTGGACAAGTTGGAGCCCAGCAAGATCACAAAGTTCGAGAAGGCTTTCCTTGCACACATCCTCAGCCAGCACCAGGATTTGCTTGCAACAATTAGGACTGATGGCAAGATCTCTGAGGAGACAGATGCTAAACTGAAGCACATTGTGTTGACCTTCCTGTCCAGTTTTGAGTAACTGCTAGCTAGCACTTACTGTCCTCAGGAGAAGGAGAAGAGAAGACTGCAGCCTGCACATCAGACGCCAGAGGTAGCCAGAGAGAAGAAGCTGGGAGAAGACCCGAGTCGACAAAGTTAAGCGAAGCACAGAGTTACGCTGATAAGGGTTGAGAATTGATCAACAGTATATGAGAGCTATTCTGATGTGTATGAAATATAATCTGAGCTATTGAAACTAAATGTATGCTATTGTGATCTGCTTTAATTGTTTGTGTTGTATGTATTGTCACTAGTAATATATGTAATGCAGGCCTAGTTGAAACTAAATGTATGTTATACTGCTGAAGTTATAAGCACTGCTAAGATGTTCTTATTGTAATAGTAAACAACAGATAACAGTTAGATCTGAATGTGTAACCATAGCTACTGTGTTAACTGTGTAAGCGGAGGGTTGTTAGGGAAGCTGTGTTATGGTAAACAATTGTAGGGATGCCCAAACATTTGTAGAGAGAGTCCCACTGTGACTTTAACAATGACATCATGTGTAAGTTGGTTGAATGTTCAAGGCCATATTATCTCTGTCTGTCAAGGTCAAGAAGGGCCTTGTACAGGCCCTTTATTCACCTATCTAAATTATATTATGTTATCAAGATACAGGATACAGACTGGTAGGGAGATTACTGCCAGGGACTTTTCTTTTCTTTTCTTTTAATCTTTGCAATCTGTAACAATTATTATGCTGTATGATTTATTGTTATCCTGTATCGCAGACCCCATTTAATAAATATTTTAATTCCTGCATTTAAAGACAAACCTGAATAGCGTTCTATTCTGTCACAATGGATTTTATCCATTATTTTCCTGGTTATAATGTAAAACAATAGTATTGTGAAACTTGTGGATACGCCTTAAAGGTTACCTTGACCAAAATAATACCTCCTCATGACCAAAAGGAACTTGGTTTGAAAAAATCACACCCTGTGTGAAGGAAGCGGTGCCTTTGATGAGCCCTGTATTGATGTTGTCATCAATATTTGTTTATGGGACAGACACACACCCGGACAGACACACACCCGGACAGACACACGGACACACGGACAAAGTCAGATATAGAGCGGTTGGCACCGCTAAAAAACAATGAGACAACCAACAGCTTAATCCAAAAAGACAAGAGCAGTTAATTGTGGTGATCTGTAAGCAATCCTGTTCGTTCACGGGTGTAGGATTGTTTAGAGGTTGAAAGGGAGGAACCATATATATATATATATATATATATATATATAAACATCTCTATAAAGGCCAAACACGCTTAGATTTCCGAAGAATAAACTTTTGTACCCCCCCGTCTCCCCCCCAACAAAGGGGACACAGACAGATGGGTATAAATTAAATATAGATAAAACTGCAAATCCCCATATTAGGAGTACCCTGATGTAATCAATATGAGGTTATAGTACTGACTTCATAGACTGGCCTGGACTCCATATTTGGCCATGCTGTGGCCTGTGGCCCATTGGCCCAGGCCTTGGCACACTGAACAGATTTCATGGTAAACTTACCTCGGGGCTTAATTTGATAAATATAAACCTCACCTTTGAATCCAGCGCAATATCAGCTTCTCACAGATATGTGACATATTTAAATATTCATAAAAACTTCCATTTTACAATTGCTATATCAAAGAAAATAACAATATTAGATAATTGAAACTTTCAGACATGATGTCTTCAAATGATACTTGATACATACCTAACAATCATTAAATATAACATTCCTTTGAAGAAAGTAAATCTCAGGAGGAACAGAGATGGGTGAGTGTAATCTGAGGCTTGGTAGAGTGTGACTGCTTGTCCACACAGAGTTTTTGATGTTTCATAGCAATCATGGAGTCATGATGACCCCTCAATATAGCTCTGTGTACAGTTATGCAATTAATTGTGCTTTTCACAGTGATTATCACTATTATTTATCCCCCATCCCAATTATAATGTCCCCTATTGGCACCTTCTTTCTCTTGTGTCTTAGAATAAAAGACTGGTTTGACTAACTTAACATTTAAACATTAGATGTGACTAAATGTCACTAAATTTACAGAATCCTGCTCTATGGTATAGGACACAAACCCAGGGATCAGCTGTTTCATGTGCGTTTCTTTTCTTTATGATTTATGACTTATGATTTTTATTGGTATTTTCAAAATTCACAATTCTTACACAGATATTTCAGAAGAAAAACAATCACAACAACTATGATCCACCCATGTTTTTGTTTCATTGAAAAAAACTTTAAAAAAAACTCTGCCAATGTAAATGTAAAACAGACAGATAAAATGACTAGTTAAGATGATAGACTGCCCACAGTGTGTTCAGTGGGTGTCCTTGCTGGTGACAGCTGGGCAGGCGGGCTTCTCTGGACAACACTCATCCATCAAATCACAGCCCCATCCTCTCTACCTTTTTGTGCAGACTGAGAGAGGCCAAGATGAATAGATGGCTACTATGCAGCTCTGTCTGTTTATGACTGGGTGGTGGCCCAAAGGTTAGAGAAACAGGCTGACTGGAAAGTCACAAATTCACATTCTCAGCTGAGCTGGTTGATATCATCTGGCCAGGGAACAGAATCAGTGTGAAGGTGACCTGAGCCCACTCACCACTCCAGCAGAGCTGCTGTGCCTATAGTAATATTGACATACTGTTACATGTGTACTAAAGAATCTCAGCACGACTTGAAATGTGTTTTAAGTGACTTCTGTCACTTGTCATTTATTTAAAAATACATTTACTTAATCACATATTATGTGAAGTGTTTGGTTAGTATTTTTTATTTTTTTAGTGTTTTAGTGGTTCCCTGTAAATGTAGATTTAGTATATCTTTCAATAGGTAGAGTCTGTGTGGTTCCTTATTGAAGTGTGTACCTAAATAGGTGACAGGTTGTCTGAGTGGTTCTGGAATCCTTCTAAAGTGATATAGTAACGTTTTGTTCTTGCTATTTTCTTGTATTGTTATATTTTGATCTTGCCTGAATCTAGCTTAATCTTAATTAGTTTAATATTGTGTTATTTTTCTTTTGTTGATCTGTTTTTTCATGTAAAGCACTTTGGGCTTGGGATTTGATGTCATGAAAGGTGCTATATAAATGAAGTTTATTATTATTATCGTTACACGTTTTGCTATGAACCTATGCACTATTCTGACATCGACGGAAGACAGAAAAAAATCTCTCTTCAAATGTGTCCTTTTTCAAGGCTACAGCCAAATTTCATATATCTGAAATTAAAGACACATGGAAATAGTGAGATTTTGGTTAATAAATGTCTTTATTTGGCTTTGAGAGAAGAACATCACTGCATGAGACAGCAGCACATACAGTCACAGTTTTATAGCAGAACGGTCTTGTAAAGTGTCAGAGCTCCTCATCCACCCCAGAAAAAAGTGAAATGCGGGTGAAAATGCAGTTTATAGTTTCAGTTAAGGCAAAATTTATTTTTACATTTTGTAACACTCAACAAGCAAAATAATCTATCCCATCCCCAGATATTCAGGCTCCTGGAGTCAGACCATGCATTCATGCCCATTGATTGATTCATTTGTCAATAAAAGCTTGGGGAGTGAAAAAGGAAACGTAAATTATAAAAGCCTTCTACAGTGTGCGATATATTTTTGGATCTATGTGTGTTACTGTATGCGAGTTTACAAAACGTAAGCTTAAGAATGACAGGTAATTTTATTGCAGGATCCTAGAGTTCATTTACAAATGCTTGGAATGCCTGTTTTCAAAAGTTCTGTTTGGTAAACATGACCAGATGTCTCTTTCTACCCATCTCCTCATATTCTAGCTTTCCCCTGTCTTGTATGCTCCCATTTGTCTTGTACTCTTCCATTATTCTATTTCCCAAGCAGCTCCGTCTTTTTCAGCCCTTCCTACTACATTATGCACCTGTCCTTATGCAGCCCTTAATAGATTTCATGTCATTTATTATCAACCTATCTACAGTATAAACTCTCTTACCCTCCTCGTGCAAGGCAGGCCAGGGGTTGTGAGTATTTTTTTTCCACCAGACTGCAGAGACAGTGAGGGTGATGATAAGGGGGTTTGGGGGCTAGGAGGAGTGTGTACGGAATAGGGGTTCGGTGTGGAGGGGGTTAGGTGGGGTTCTGGTGATAATAGCCCTTACAATGCAGCGCCGTACATACGCCGTATGTGACCAGTGGCATCTAAACCACCCCCTGCCACCTGCAGTCTGGATGGAGTGTCCTTCACTGTCACCAACAGCTGCCCTGCTCGCTGACTGCAACCAATTCTCTTCCTCTCTCTGACTGACACACTGAAACGTTCTAAATACACTATTACAGCAGATAAACTAAGAGACAGTTGTCTGACAATATGTAAAATGGCTGGTAATGACCAAATATAAGGCTTTCACTAATAATGGAGGTAGAAGGTGGCCAAGCATGGGTTTGTAGACAAGTATTCAATGCTGGCAGGTTAGTTCGGGGAACATCCAGCTCATCGATAAGTGAATCAATCCATAGGGGTATCCATATACTTCAAAAAATAATTATGTGATACAAAGCAGCATTTAAAACTACATTGTTTTCTTTCCCGGTGCGAAATTCCCCAGAGAGGAGCTGCAGCATCACGTGCTCCTCTAATAACAGAAAATAGAGGCCCCTCCTATTTTAAAATATACAATTTCTCTGAGTTGCCATTCTTGCCATGCTATGACTTTACATTGACAAAAAGAGGGACAGAGCGAGCAATGGAGGTGAATGGCTTGGCAAAATCGTACATTTCCTTATGTCATGGTGTTACGGCATGAATGAAAGAGGGGAAGTGCAAAGCATTCACCTGCTATGAGATATGTATCAACACATCATTTGCACTCATGAGAGGGATGAAGGTGGGCTTTCTTCTGACTTTTGTTTTCTGGCAGCCTTAACATTCAGGAATTTGCAGACAGAGCCGATTCTACAATAAAATCCCTCGTTACAGTACTTTCCAACCTTTATGTAGAATAGCACCGGAAAGTTGGACTTGTAAAGTTGTCTCTTATGCTTTGCACCTGTGCGTTCATCTAAAAGTGTGTGTGTGCAATAGCAGAAAAAGGCCTGCCAGGGAATGCCTGAAGAGTGGTTGTTAAGGTTAAGAGAGAGTTGACATGTTACAACATTGGAGGACTGACAGCAAAAGGAAAGAGATTGTATCACCTCTTTTTCCCCAAACTCCTCCCCCCTTCTGTGGTAAATAAGTCCAACCCACTCCCCGCCACAGCACAGAAATCATACATTGTCTGTTTTGTCAGGAACGAATGATGTTACAATCTTTCCATCTAGTGTAATTTCTCCAAAATTGAGGCATATCCCTCTTAGCCACTAGTAACTTGTCTCTCAGTATTCCGCAATTGGCCACAATTTAGGTTTCTTTTTTTCAATTGCACATTTTGACCATTAATGGCACATTTACTGTAGATTATAGGCTTAAGACATTCCTGACTCAGAAACCATCTTGGATTTATAAGGCATTCTGTTCCATCCTGGCATCATATCTTTCATGTCCCTCATGCCTCATGTATACGATGAAAAACCATGAGAGAAGCTATTGAGCACCCAGGCATGAAATATCACTGGTCATGATACATCTCACATTACTCTGTTACTTGGTTCTATCTACTAATCTGGTCAGTCTCTATGTTAGAGTGAAAAAGCACGGAAAGTGTGTGGCATCTGGAGTGAGAGGATGTGTGCATGTTTGAACGATACTTTGTGTGTGTGTGTGTGTGTGTGTGTGTGTGTGTGTGTGTGTGTGTGTGTGTGTCTGTGTGTGTGTGTGTGTGTGTGTGTGTGTGTGTGTGTGTGTGTGTGTGTGTGTGTGTGTGTGTGTGTGTGTGTGTGTGTGTGTGTGTGTGTGTGTGCGTGCGTGCGTCTGCGTGTGTGCGTGCGTGCGTGCGTGCGTGTGTGTGTGCGTGCGTGCGTGTGTGTGTATGTGTGAGAGACAAAGATCATGTGTACGGAGACATGGTAATTTACCCATGAAAATTAGTGTGTGAATTGTTGTGATGAGCAGGGCATTGTTGGTGATGGAGATAATGATGATGATGACAAGGATGAGGATGATGATGGTGACATTTTAACACAAGCAGTTTAGCTCTTGCTGGTCTTGCCGGACACGTCTCCCTTCTTCTTATCCTTCTCTTTCTCCTTCTGCTGTTTGTCATCTTCTTCCTGATCTTCTTCCTCCTCCTCTCCCTCTCCCTCCTCCTCTCCCTCTCCCTCTCCTTCCTCCTTGTCATCTCCCTCCTCGCCATCCTCTCCCTCCTCCTCCTCTCCCTCATTCTCCTCGTTCTCCTCATCATCATCCTTGTCCTCCTCCTCCTCTTCTTCCTCTGGCTTGGCGCTGGACTTCCTGTACGCTCCCAGGGTGTAGCTGCGGCTCGACGAATAGGAGAAGCCGGGGTAGCTGGAATGGAGCATGGCTCCACCCACTGTGCTCAGACGACACTCCTCTCCCTCCAGCAGTTTCCTGTGAAGATGGAGAGAGAGAGAGAGAGAGAGAGAGAGAGAGAGAGAGAGAGAGAGAGATAAATTGTGGTTAAGTTTAGGATTGAGACAGAGAGAGGTAGAGTAAGAAATAGAGAGAAATTATATAGATAGATAGAAACAGAGTTAAGAAGACAGAGTCTCAGATTTAACAGTCCAGATTTTGTCAGTGTACACCGTCAAATACTCAGTGTTAATTTATCCCACTCTCAGAGTTAAAGTAACCATTTATTTCACAGTGTAGGAATCCTTAAGGCAGTGGATTCAGACCTGTAGGCAGCGATCTCGATGTCCAGGGCCATCTTCACATTGAGCAGGTCCTGGTACTCACGCAGGTGACGTGACATCTCTCCCTTGGTGCTGCGTAGAGCACCTTCCAGGTGCTGGATGTTATCCTACATACACACATGAAAACACACACACACGAAAACACACACACACACACACACACACACACACACACACACACACACACACACACACACACACACACACACACATGCGCACATCCATTAAAGACGGGGTGCTGTGATTTTCAGTGATTCCCCCCCCCACCTAAAACATAATCATCAGGTATTATGGTTATACTAGGAGGAAGATTTTTTTCAAAAAAGTGTACAGAAATTGTTAAAATTATGTTTTTATGTGGACACGCCTCCAGTTCATTAAGTATACCTGGTTCTCACCTTAGTACCTCCTCCACCACCTTAGCACCACCCACCTGTCCGAGTCCCTCCTCCTCCTCATGCCCACACCTGTTGTGTTATGATAATGAGGGGGAGGGTATATTTTTACTATGTCACTAAAGCGCTGTTTCTCTATTGGCACGTTTGACCCTCAAGGTTTCAGCCTCCAGGTAGAAACTCAAAATAGTCAGAGAAGACATAAAACACCATAAAAACACCACCAGGGGGCTTAATGAAGTTCTATCAACCTCATAGACATGAAAAACAGAAAAAGTGCAAAACCATGGCACCTCTTTAAGGTACAGAGACATGTTGTATTGTGAATAGTGATGAAAATACAGTATATGTCAGTGTACCATACACCATCCTGACTATCATAAATACCATCTGAAATATAAAGCATCTATATTTGGCTTCTGCCACTGAACAGGTGTTATAATGTATTAAACTCATAAGAGACCGACCTGTAACCACACATTTACAGTAGTTCAAGGCTACTTGAACTACTCATGACAATCATGAGATCATGTTTGTCATCTTAAGGGCATCCCACAGGCCACATACCTGCATCTCTCCAATCTCGTTGTTGTGGCGATCCTCCATCTCGGCGATCTGCCTCTCCAAGGCCTCATTGTGACCTCTGAGTGCATCGATCTCTAGGGTGCGTGACTGCACCTGCCTGCGGTACTCGCTCAACTCTTCCTTGGAATGTTTGATCTGGTCCTGGTTGCGGGCGGCCGCCTCGGTCACGTTAGCGAACTTAGAGCGGTACCAGTCTTCAGCCTGCACCTGGTTCTTGGCTGACAGGGTCTCGTACTGAGCTCGGATGTCTTTCAGGGCCATTGACAGGTCCGGTTTGCTCATGTCCCTTTCCATCTCCACAGAGACCTGGAAGTGAGACAAACCGAGGTAAAGAGGAGAGGGGTAATTGTGTGAATGATGGTTGAGATTTGATACATTTGCGTGATGCATTTTTTGCTTGTAGATCTGCTATTTTGGGCATATGTTCACCCCAGAATAGGAATGCTTGGGTTCAAGCACATGGCAGAATTTGCCACTACACCACTGTGCAGCATTAGACTAAATAATGCTCAAGATTTGTTATCATTTTATCCATTTTTTCCATTCTGTCACAGAAGAAATCTTCCGGAAAATAGGTTAAAACATCTCTACATCAATGTGCCTTAGACTTGGAATGAAACTTAAAATGTTTAATAGAAATGGAGTTGTTTTTCATTCATTTTAATGTTTTATAAAACAGTCACAGAAAGGGTGACCGAATGTTGCATTAGGCCTACACTATAAATATATATATACCATGTATTACATTGGTCTTTTGTTCTCTATGTGCACTGCTTTCCCTGCACTCTCACTTTACTTGAATTCCCTTTTTGCTCATTGACCAGAATGCCATTATTTCAGATGTCCTTGTTAAAAGGATCCCTGGCTAATAAACCTTATATGCCATGTTACATTTGTAAATAGATAACAATGTTTAAACATTTTAAAGAACAAAACAAAAAAAACATGTATGTGTATGAGTCCTGCTGTGTTGCAGCAAGTGAGGTGTAATGCTGAGAGGTTGTGAATTGATTGCTGACACTGTCAGTCTTCTCTCTCCCTTTCTCTCTACTGGTCTCTCTCTCTCTCTCACTCTGGGCTGCCAATAGCTTACATAGCAATACTATTACAGAGAAAAAACATCATTAGCACACTCCATGACATTCAATGTAAGGCATTCTCAAGATGGGTTTGAAAATGTTAGCCAATTTCACACACATAATTAAGGTGTTTATGTTTGGCTTATATAATATTCTTGTTTAGTGATTTAAAAAAACTCCCTGAAATGTACCTTGGTTTATGTTTCATTAGTTCAATTGAACCCTTAAGTGCCTTGAGGGACTAATTGAAGTCAATAATTCAATGATATTGACAACTTGAAAGAACAGTTTTCTCATTCTGTTTGTCTGCTGTGCCAGCAGAAAGTGTGTGTGTGTGTGTGTGTGTGTGTGTGTGTGTGTGTGTGTGTGTGTGTGTGTGTGTGTGTGTGTGTGTGTGTGTGTGTGTGTGTGTGTGTGTGTGTGTGTGTGTGTGTGTGTGTGTGTGTGTGTGTGTGTGTGTGTGTGTGTGTGCCTGCATGCGTGAGTGCGTGCGTGCGTGCGTGCGTGTGTGTGTGTGTGTGTGTGTGTTTGAGAGAGAGAGAGAGCACGTTTGTGTGTGCACTACCCTTGTAGTTTCCAGAACACAAACTGCCAAACTTTTTCCAGAAGTCTGTCAAAGAAAGCCACCACAGTAAAGGGTTTAAAATGGTAAAGGGTCCATATGAGTCAAACCGTAGCCCCACAGAGTGCTTTGCACTGACTAGCCTTGTCCCGCACTAAGACCACACCCCAACATTATGCGCTAGTTCTCCGCATCTCTCTCTCTCTCTTTCTCTCTCTACCACTTTCCAGCCCACCCCCTCCCATAGGCTACTCTCCTGCAAACAGACTATCCTCCTCACACACGTACATCACCTGCCTGCATGCTTGCATAACAGCTGCAACACCCACAACTCAAACAGCAAGTTGTAAACATAAATATTGTGTGGGACTCACTCTGTGACATAGCACAGTGGTTCTCAACCTGTGGGTCGGGATCCCCAGGGGGGTCCCCACATTATTTTTGGGGGGTCCCCAGGTGACAGTAAAGTGACAAAAAAAAAATTAAAGAAAGAAAAGAAAAAAGACCATTATTGCATCAAAAGTAGGCTAATCAACAAACTATACTATAAAAACTGGTCAAACATTGGCCAAATTGTCAAATGATATAAGAAAGAGGCAAAAGGGGCAAAGATTTTGAAAATAGTCGATCTACAAGCCCACAACGCCTAGCAAGGTGAGCAGTTGTGAGCTTGTAGATCTGCTATTTTCACAATATTTATCTGTTGAACCCAGTCAAACTAAATGTAACGCCTCAACTCCTAATTCCATATGTTTATCAGGGCTATGGGGGTCCCCAGTTCAAATATGATTCTTTTGGGGGGCCACGGCCTGAAAAGGTTGAGAACTACTGACGTCGCAGACAAGATTAGCCAATTTAGATTAGACAGCTCTGTGGTGCTGAAACAGTTCGGGGGCGGGGCAGAAGGGACAGCTCCGTGGTGCTGAAACGGAACTGCAGTGTCATAAATTCTCCCAGCTGCCACTAATCGCAATGCGCAGTATCTGTCGACGCATAACGTGTGAATAAACTTGACTCCCATACAGTCAGACATCAAATGTAGCTATATAACAAAGCTGAAATATTAGCTATAACTCCATTATGACAACACTAGCGACAACAATTGCAATACATTCCCAAACAGAACAGGATGGGGGTATTGCAACATGAAAGGCTGATTGGCAATAAGACCGTAGACTGCATGTCATGCATGTAAACGAATCACAACAGTAAAATAAATATTAGTAATCACAGTGACGAGATGAGCGTTAATGGACGCAACAAAACTGTATAGCCTAAATGTATTGTGTATAACCATATAACTTGTATTGCTGGGAATGGGATAAGTGATACAGAGAGGTATTGTTAGGATGTGTGGCACAGTGAGAGGTTAACAGGTATACAATGTAGCCTACTGATATGTGGTTAACAGGCATAAATGTATACTGATATGCGGTTAACAGGTATAATATGTGGTTAACAGTTGTAACCAGTACCTGTGTGGCTTGCAGAGAAGCCTGTAACTCCTGCAGCTCCTCCTCGTGAACTTTCCTGAGGAAGGCGATCTCGTCCAGCAGTGACTCCACTTTCTTCTCCAGCTCCAGCCTTGCCAGCGTGGCGTCGTCCACGTCCTTGCGGTAGCCCTTCAGGGAGTTCTCCGCCTCTTCACGGAGCCTCGCTTCCTCCTCCAGCTTGTCCTTCACGTGGTCCAGCGTCTCGTTCATCTGCACACAGTCCAGGTGCATCTGGCTCTTCTCGTGGGTCAGCTCCTCCACGCGCGCCCGCAGCTCGCGGATCTCCTGCTCGTACAGGTCGTGCAGGCGGGACGGCTCGTTGTGGCGCTGTCGCAGCAAGGTGACTTCGGCCTCCAGGACCTTGTTCTGCTGCTCCAGGTTGTGCACCTTGTCGATGAAGGAGACAAAGCGGTCATTCAGACCCTGCAGCTGCTCTTTCTCGTTGGTGCGGATGATTTTCAGCTCATTCGTGACGGCCGTGGACTGCGTCAGGTCCACGGAGTCCGGCACGGAGGAGAAGCTGCGTCCCGCTCCCACTTTGCGGTAGCTGGACGATGTGTGCATGGACGGAGAGCCATAGGCGCGGTGGCCGCTGGAGGAGCGGTAAGCCCCCGAGTGGCGAGAGGGGCTGCTGCCCAGGGACATGCGTCCCGTCCGGGGGGCATCTCCGAAGATCTTCCGGTAAGAACTGCTGGAGTACATGTCGCCGGAGTACATGCTTCAATCAGAAGTGAAATGGTGACCAGTCCGTTCTCACTGCTCTGTGGTGTGAGTGTGTGTGGAGTTTGGGAGTGTGGGAGAGAGAAAGTGAGATGCGAGTGGTCTGGCTAAGTCAGGTGTTTTTATAGTGATGGTGGCGGCGCATCATTTGACGCAGGGACAACAGGAGATGGGGAAACCTGCAAGCTCCTGCAAAAACCTTCATTCCCAAGGGGCCACGAAGTCACTCATGCAGCTCCTCGCCCTGCTTGTAGCCTCCGCAACGCATCCTCACCCACCCAATGCCTTAACATCATTTAATTAAGAGGACAGTTTAAACCTTTGCCTATGTGTCTTTAAACTTGTAAAGGCTATTGTTCCGAGCTTCCATAAAGCTGCAAATTATTGGTGCTATGACCAATATGCTCTGATATTAATGATTTACACGTCATGAATAAAAATCACATGATCAAAGAAAGTTAAAGTGGGGGCTGCATAGGCTACACCCTATGGTGGTGGTGGTGGTGGTGAAGCACCAGAATAAAACAAACTTGGCACACCGTTGTATACAATTATTCAATGATAATGTTTTAAAGGTTGAACGCTGGCATGTTAACACTGTACACCTTGTTGTGCAGTATTATGTTGTCTTTGCTGTCCCAGCAGAATGACAGGATCGATGTAGGCCTAAAGACCTGTGCGCTAGAGGGTGTGTGTGTGTGTGTGTGTGTGTGTGTGTGTGTGTGTGTGTGTGTGTGTGTGTGTGTGTGTGTGTGTGTGTGTGTGTGTGTGTGTGTGTGTGTGTGTGTGTTGATGCTGCAGTCTGCATACTTCCAATCCAGACCTCTGCAATATCGGAATACGGGATGAGACAGTCAGAGATACACTGAGGTCTTATTCTGTGAGTCCCACTCCCTATACCGATGAAACGTAAATGGGCATATGAACCAGTTATTGTTTGGCGAATTGTTTATTATGTAAACAGATTTGACCTATAGCCTAGTCCAACAACAAAAAGCATAGGTCTATATAGTAGGCTACTGTGACAAAGTCTAATCAGTGTCCAGTGAGATGTATAGCTATAGCAAATTATCTTTAAACACAACTAACAACACAAACTATCAGTTTATTGTGTTTATTATGGTGATCACTTTCACCAAATCATGCAGGTGGAAACAATGCAAACGTGTGTGTGCGTGTGTGTGTGTGTGTGTGTGTGTGTGTGTGTGTGTGTGTGTGTGTGTGTGTGCGTGCGTGCGTGCGTGCGTGCGTGCGTGCGTGCGTGTGTGCGTGCCTGCGTGTGCGTGCCTGGTGCGTGTGTGCGTGCCTGCGTGTGCGTGCCTGGTGCGTGTGTGTGTGCGTGTGTGTGTGTGTGTGTGTGTGTGTGTGTGTGTGTGTGTGTGTGTGTGTGTGTGTGTGTGTGTGTGTGTGTGTGTGTGTGTGTGTGTGTGTGTGTGTGTGTGTGTGTGTGTGTGTGTGTGTGTGTGTGTGTGTGTGTGTGTGTGTGTGGTTGTGGGTGTGGGTGTGTGTGTGTGTGGTGTATTGTGCTGCGGCAAGCAGTCTCCCCATCTCCTCGTTCTGGCCCTGGCTCCATGCCAGTAGGACAAGGACCACGCCCCTGTAAAGGATAAAACGCCCATGCCGTCAGTGGACTGCAGGTTTTTTCTCACCGTTCAGTCAGCACATCCAGGCATTAAAACATCAAACAAGGCGTCTCCCCAGCTCTTCATCTTCAGCTTGTCTGGACAACACGGACATGGACTTAAATTATCAAACACGCCAACTGATCCCAACTCAGAACTCAGGAAGCACCTTATATTGTCGAGTAGGAGATTCAATTTGTTTTCAAATTGGTGCAAGTCAGCCGAGATAAAGAAAATGATCAAAACACAGAGTCATTGAAATGCAGAAATAATAATAATAAGGGTAATAATAATAATAATAATGATAATATCATTATGTTTTATGAACTGAAATTAACAGGAAGGTCTGTCTGTCTATCTATCTATCTATCTATCTATCTATCTATCTATCTATCTATCTATCTATCTATCTATCTATCTATCTCTCTCTCTCTCTCTCTCTCTCTCTCTCTCTCTCTCTCTCTCTCTCTCTCTCTCTCTCTCTCTCTCTCTATCTATCTATCTATCTATCTCTCTGTCTCTCTGTCTCTCTCTCTCTCTCTCTCTCTCTCTCTCTCTCTCTCTCTCTCTCTCTCTCTCTCTCTCTCTCTCTCTCTCTCTCTATCTATCTATCTATTGATCTATCGATCTATCGATCTATCTATCTATCTATCTCAGGGTTTCTCAAAGTGTGGTGCCTTGACGCAACGCAAGTCCATGGGGTGCCTCAGAATACTTTGATATATGTCTTGTATATTTTTGTCTTTAAATGAATTGAATACACAGGACCACAATGGAAACAAGTCCTTAGGGCTCTTGCAAAACTCTCATGATTTTCGACAAGGGCAGAGCAGTGGTGTACTCACTGTACTGTACTTAAGTACTACATTTTTTGAGGATTTGTTTTACTCAACTGGAGTGTTTCCAATGTTCAATACCTTTACTTCTACTCCACTACATCTCAGAGGCAAATGTTGTACTTTTTACTCCACTATACTTATTTGACAACTTTAGTTACTAGTTATTTTGTAGATTTAGATTATTATTACATAACATACTTTAACCACTTCAGCCCTGCATACTTAGGCTATTTGAAAATAGCCTATCTGCTATTTTTAAAGCATTTTTATACGTTTGGAAACTTGTGAAATGGGACATTATGCAAAATGAGTACTTTTACTTTCAGTACTTATATGTATATTTCAATGCGAATACTTTTGTACTTTTTCTCAAGTACATTTTGAATACCGGACTTTTATTTGTAACAGAGTGTTTCTACATTGTGGTTTTGGTACGAGTAGACTTCTTCCAAGACTGGACATGGGAAATGTTTCTGCGAGATTGAGATTACCTCGTTATTACCTTGCCATGCACTTAAATAATATTGCCAAGCCTTAACTTATGACTTATGTATTTAAAAATGTATGTTTTTGATATAGCCATGTTGTTTATGAATTGAGATGACTTTGTTATTACCTTGCCATGAATTTAAATATGTATTGCCAAGCCTTGAATTATGACTTGTGTATGTATTTAAAAATGTATTTATTTGTAAGATGTGGAAATTCAATAAAATACTTTAAAAACAGGAAATGTGTCTGCGATGAGCCCTGCCGATGCAGTGAGCGTGTTATATTGCGTTTTCTCCAGCGCAATGGAGGGCGCTGTGACAAAAAGCGCACCGGAAGCCTCGTCAGTATTTTACGACAACGAAACGACAACAAGAACACGACGAACACAACACGAAAGAAGTGAACCTCTGCTAAGCAGTGTTAGCTGGAATTGTGCTTATTTAAGTCCCCAAATCTATATTTTTTTCACTTTATTGTTTGAATTTATTTCCAATACTCATTTCCTGCGAAAATGGGTAGGAGTCGGAGCAGAAGTCCGGCAAGACGAGGTAAAGAACTAAATAGCTAATGATGTCGCTAACAACCTGGGCTAACAGCTAACAGTGTTTTGCTAACGCAGTTCAGATAATGGTAGTAAAATAAGTAAACACCCTGGAATTGAGTTGCCGTGGGGGGAATTAGGCCACGTCGAAACCGAGTGTCAGTTTTTGTGAAACTCTTCACGTGTTGTGGTCCAACCAGAATTTAATTCTCGTGATACAGTCATGTTTCAGGGCTAGTGATATGTATACCTTATTTGTGAGTTTTTGCCTAAATACGTGCATGCATTATTAGCAGTGTTGTAACTAAGTACATTTACTGTACTTAAGTACATTTTTGAGGATTTGTTTTTACTTTACTGGAGTATTTCCCATTTTCTGTACTTTTACTTCTACTCCACTACATCTCAGAGGCAAATATTGTAATTTTACTCAACTACAATTAATTGAAAACTTTAGTTACTAGTTACTTTGCAGATATAAATTATTACATCATAAAACGTACATTAACCACTTTAGCCCTATTTTATACCAAGGCTATTTGAAAATAGCCGATCTACAAGTTAACAACGCGTCGCGAGCTTGTAGATCTGCTATTTTCAAACTTTTGTCCGGTCACAGGGGTCTCTCCAGCTCTATAGTAAACAGAATATAGTAAATTTTCAGGTAGTTGACAACATTTAAGCCAATCAGGAGAGAGCACTGAAAATGCATTTTCTGTTCAATAAAGAGCTGGAGAGACATGGGAGACTTCTTTTACTGAACAAACACTCTTTAGCAATGAGTACTATCATATAGAGCTATTTAACACTTATTTTAACAAAAGTAAATCACTTACCCTACCTTTAAGTAAAACATGTGAATACTTTTTCCACCACTGATTATTAGGTAAATTAATATGTATTATGTCTGTCTGCAGAGAGACGACGTTCTCGCTCCACTTCCAGGGACCGCGAGCGAAGGCGCAGGGAGAGGGAGCGTTCCCGTTCACGAGACCGGGACAGGCGAAGGAGCCGCTCGCGCTCCCCTCACAGGAGACGTTCTAGGTGAGACGAGAGAGTGGATGAAACGTTTTCAGACTAGAGTTATTTAAGACCAACTGGAATGAATATCACACTTTTAGAGCATATCCGTAGTCATAATGTTGAAAATATTCAATTGTTTGACTGTGTCTTTCTTTTTATTATCATATTTATTACATCTTAAGTCCCTCAAAGTCCAATCTTAATGACTTCCTGTCAAACTAAAATGTAATTTGTGATTACATCTAGGTCTGGACTAGCCCCTTTCGGAACCCTGTATATCTTTTTAGTATTTGGGATGATGGGTTCCGAAAGTGGCTAGGTTAGCCCCTTTCAGAACCCTGTAACCGTTTCGTATTTGGATGTCATCCCAAATACAAAAACTGTAAACAGGGTTCCGAAAGGGGCTAGGGCTAGGTCTGGACCAATTTCAAGCATTAATGATGACAAGCATCATACAATTCATTTAGGAATTATACATTTTTTCATTTCATTTATTTCTTGAATTGACAATGTACAATTGATTCAATGAATGAAATGTTACACCCCTAGGGTGTATGTATGTTTGAGTATAGGTGCTTTGTGAGGAAGAGAGAGAGGGACAGTAGCAGGCAGGTCAGGCATAAATCACAAACGAATTAAAGCAAACATATACTGTATATATGTTTTAATAGGGATAATTATGATATACTAGACCAAGCGTCCCCCCTGCGGCCGGTCCCCACACACACACACACACACACACACACACACACACACACACACACACACACACACACACACACACACACACACACAACCGTTCAAAATGTTTCACTTCACAAATTTAGATTCTTATGAAGAAGATTGCCTTGCAAGCATTACTTTTATGATCGGTATTAACTTAGTCATAGGCTACAATAAAGTTGCCCTTTGGCTCTGTACTTGGTCTGCTCTTTTTTCCCTCTACACAAACCTCTGAGCAGATCTACAAGCTCACAGATCTACAACCGGCGTTGTAAGCTTGTAGATTGGCTATAAGGTTTAAGTGGTTAATATAAAAAAAGAGTTCCTATCACACAGAGATTTGGCTGCTCCCCCTGTAGTAACTCTGAGGACCCCCTAGGGGTCCCGGACTCCCTGTTGAAGACCCCTGTCTTAGAGTAATGCATCTAAATTAAATTTTAAAGGTACAACTAGTAAGGTTCGTGCATTTGTGGAATGAGCAACACAGCTAACCGTGTGGGTAGCGCGCCCCAAAAAAATTGCCAAATGCAGGATCGTGCTTTTGTCGAATGTGCGATCCTGTCAAGTTGTACCTCGTTGTAAAGGTGGCTAATCAGGCTTTCCAACGATGTAAAATATGTACATGTAAAGTAAATATCAACTGGTATTATTGAAGGGGAGAAATAATGGACCGAAATAAAGTTTCAGAACCACATTTATAAAGAAACAATTGCTGTTTTCCTTCCTTTAACCCATTTTGGGCGTGAACCCCTATTTGTAACTACCTCTCAGGACGGGAACCCCTTTTGGGATTCTTGTTCCTATGTACAGTATATAGCAACATACATTTCTCATTTTTGAATAAATATTTGAAGTTTTTCAGAAAACTTAGGTCAGGATCTAGAAGGCGTTTTTAGAATCGGCCTCAGGTCTAAATGGTTTAAAGAAATCTGTATAAACCGAGCTGTCACCCAAAAAGTTAGGTTTGACCCAAACCGTGGATTTTGAGAATCATTGCATCTGTAATGTAAATCCTATAATATATTTTCAAATACTAGTATGAGATTACGGTGTGGTACGATCAGGATGTCTCTCACCTGTTTTTCTTGATGATATTTGATAGGGAATTTTCCAGTTATTACCATTTGCAGTCCACATGCACTGCGCGCACACACATAGCCTAGAGAGCATGCCAACCAGTCAACAAGTTAATGCATGTGCCAGGTGCGAGTTACAAATACAGCCATAATTTGCAGATTGTGACAGTTCGAGCCAAGAGGTGCCTGGGACTGGTCCGGATAGCCATTAATTAGCCTGTGAGGCCCTAGTTACTCCCTTTCTCCATCTCTCACTTTGGTTTTGCAGACAGAGAACCCTTTGTTTGTCCACATTCTTGTATTAAAGTATAATTATGTTCATTATTACTTTTGTATTGTATGTGTTATTTAGTAATAATGAATTCTGACTACAGACTGTTAGTGCCTTGTTCGCTGCTAATGCCAAGGCCACCTGATGATTTAGGCCCATAAAGATGAAAAGAGGCAACCCTCCCTATACCATGCCCCCCTCCATTTTGTTCTCCCTTGGGAGGGGCGAGAATGCCTGAAAAGTTTTCTGTATTCCTGTTCATGTTGTCTTCATCTCAGCTAGGGCTGACATCAGTACAGCATCTGTGTACACGTATCAATAAAACTCCAGAAAGACAGTTCTTGCTTATTGTTTATTTCTCAGTACAGTTCTAGTGTCAATACAAAATAGCCACATCACCCTCCCTCCAACAATCTGTGTGTCCTCTGTGCAGGTCTCCTCCTCGCAGAGCACGCTCTTCCTCCTCCCTTTCCCCTTCGAGGACAAAAGACGGGAAAGAAGGGAAAGACAAGGCAGCGAAGCCAATTCAGATCTCAGGTGATTAAATGAATAGTGAACTGTATTGAAGGGCCTGTCATTTGTTTTTGCAACTTCCTTTTTTACTGTAATTACTGATTACTCTGGTACTGACCCATAGGAAATAACGTGGTCCAATCCATCACTTAACTAGTCTCTCAAGCCAGACAATTCTTACACAATCTTCAAATGCTACAGAGTCTGTAATTTTACACCCCTTAAATGTTCCACACAGGAACCAGTTATCTTTTTGTTATTTCTGTTCACGAACATATTTGGGATGCTCTGATATATCGGTGAGGATTGATGGGGACGGCGATTCGATCGGTGCCTTCGAAATTACCATCTGAAACATTATACTTTGAGTGAATTAGATTTACAGTAGGACTTATTTACTCTACTGCAAAGGCGAAATGAACGTTTGGGGGATTCGGTATTTTCTATGTTTTTTTCAGAGCTCCAGTTTTACTGTTTGGTAATTGTGTGAGCCAACTGTCTGTCTCAAGAGACTATTATTTCACTTAATCACACAATTTTGTATAGCACATATACAGTATATACTGCATAACACATACATAAAATGCATTACCATGCGCTCAACTATACATTTGATTGATTGATTGAATACTTTATTAGACAGAAATGTAAACTGCATGGAGGTACAGTAAGACATTTAGGCTAAAAAGATGAGACAAAGAAAGTCCTGGGGACTCCATTGTGGTACTATGTATTCAATTCATCAACATGGCATAGAATATTAACACATTAACACATGTCATCAACAATTACAACCAACTATATATACACAAAGGGAAAACGGCGGCAGTGAATGACGCCACCTATCGGTGGGAAATAAAATCTACCTCCCCTGTGGTCTTCTGATAAAAATTGTTTTATCAAAGGAGGAAAAGGAGAAAAAATAAACATGTAAAAGGAAATACAATCAGAAATTATACAAATGAGGAACAAAATCACTGAACAAACATGAACACATTTTAGATAGATCTGACATGTTTCTGTTTATAAAAGACAAATCTAGTTTTCTATACTTGGATTTTTCACACCATGTACCAGAATAGAAAATTAGCAGTAGTCTGGGTCCTCCTCAGTATTAACAGCTGAGAACCAATATTATAATTCTAAACAAATTCTGAAGAAAAATGCCTTTTAATAGTACATTAAAATTGTACCTTTTTAACAGAGGAAGATATGGAAGGTAAAACGGAAGAAGAGATCGAGATGATGAAAATAATGGGATTTGGCGGCTTTAACACCACAAAGGTAAGAATACCATATTTAAGTGTCTGACGATATACATGCACCCACCAGAGGGTGCAGTTTGTCCATGTTGATTCTCTTTGATTAGCTGATTTAAACAGCATATCATTTAGTTGTTGTTTTGTTATCAATTTGCAACATGACTTGTTTTATTTGGAGCATTAATAAATGCAGTCTTTTTCAATCAATTAAGTCTGGATGACCATATTGTGTGAGCATGAAACTTTGGGTTAAAAAAGGCCATCTCACCCAGGCTAGTTGTGAACAGTGAATCATTTCTAAATATCACTAGGTAATGTGTATTGACTAAAACAGTAAAATCTAACCTATCTAACCCATGTGAATCGTGCCAGTATTTGATTCAATTTGCTAACTTAATTGCATGTTTTTATTTTATTGTGCACAATTGAAGGATAAATATTTAATGATTTAACTTTGATTAGTCTTTTGCAACCATGTGATTTCATATGTGATAGTAATAGACAATAATCCTGTTTTCAAACAGGGTAGGAAGACTGATGGATCAGTCAATGCACATGCTATCAACGTATCCCAGAAGAGAAAATACAGGTATGAATCCATTGTTGTCTTCCAACTTTTTGACACTAAATATGAGCAATTCTCAATATCAGCCTCTATTCTGGCAACCAATCACCTCCGCAGGTGTTTCTACGCAGGGATCTCGGCTCTCCCATTGGTGGTCGATGATGTAATGTAATGTGTGTTGCAAGGGTAACACTGATGTAATGTTCTTTTATATATTTAATTTTTTTTCCTACCACAGGCAGTATATGAATAGAAAAGGTGGATTCAACAGACCACTGGACTTCATTGCTTGAACGGAGGAATGAGTCGCATAATACTTCAGAAATAAACCTTTGATAGCTTCTCCTCATGAAAGTGTTTGGTTTTGTGCTATTTTTTTTTTTATGTCACGAAAACGCTTGTATATACAGTACATTACAGCTGAACACAACGATGTAAATATTTTGCTTTAGAGGAAAGCCACAGGCATTGTAAAGGGTTCTGAAACTCACCTGATGTTATTCCATCAACAGCATGCAGGGATCTGTATTTTGTTGTTATATTCAAATAAAGTTTTAAATTTCTGTACCTTGAATCCTGTTCATGACTGAACACAATATTTGTAAACACCAGCATTGCTGAATGCAATATCATGCTTTGCAAGAACATTTTTATATGTATTCTTTCATGTCATATACAGTACATCCATCCCTATCCCTTAACAATTCTAATTTACACCCAGGACAGGAGTGGGTATAGATAGAAACATGACAATTATTTCAGTTTGTCCTCGCCTAGCACAAGCCTGCTAAATATGACTCAGTCAGTTCTTTTTGCATGCATTTAATTTTCTCTATATGCGTATTTATGCCTAGTAATGTGTTGCGTCACACCCTATACTTAGTCGTACTATAACATTCTAATGTTACTTTTATTTTCTTGTTAGATTCTGTAAAAAGCCATAATTTACAAGAATAACATGTCATTTTTGAAGCAATGGGCATTAGGCATAGGCCTGAAAATATGTTCTACCGGATTGGCGAAACGAGACTCGCCAATCGAAAGACAGCATGTGAATTGGGCCAATCTTAAGCCTCGAAATAAGGCAAACAACACCACGAAAGCCAATCACGGCGATACACCGCGAAACAGCATGGCAATAAAGGCGTGGCTTTTCGGTAAAACAGAGGCGGTGTCACGGCAGCTCGTGGGAGGACGTTGGCAAATCACTATCAAGTTCTTGAGAATCCAACCAATGATGGCACGCCAATAACCTTGTGCGGAAATACCGTCCATTACGGCTTCGCACGGTAACCAATTGCAACCGTAGATTAGAACCAAGATGGCCGAACAAGGAGCGCAGTTGCAATCGACGCCAAACCTCTCGGTTTGATCGACCGCTCAAACGTCCAATAGAAACGTTGCTTTTTATTTCCAGTACCCAATCATATCGCGGTACAATCTTTATGGCAAGTACAGTAGCGAGCTGTCAGTGTTGCCATGTCTGCTGATTATAAGCAACGTTGGGCTTGTTTCTATGTAAAGTCGCTTGTAAATATTGGTGGTTGCGGTTTTTTGGGCTTGTTTCTTATTTGGGCTTTTTTGCTAATGTTGTTCAAACCAGTGGCTCTCAAAACATTTTCATGCCAAGGACCCCCAAATTAATATGTATTTGTCCGCAGGCTGCAAACCTTTTGTGCCAGAGACCCCATACCATAGTTGTGTAAATGTATTAAAATGATTTTTAAAAAGTTCAATTTTTTATATATTTTTTTCCCCAAGATTCTTTAGAGTATAGCTGGTGTATATAGGTTAAAGTGCTCATGTGGTTGCTTATTTTGGGCTTGTTTTCATAGGCCTTTTTGGCAATATCTGGCAACACTGCAAGCTGTCGCTCCGATCAACAAGCCACTGTTTTGGAAGCAGTTTATAAACACTCTTCCTCCTAGTTTGATGTCAGACAGTCGCTATCTGCTTTTCCAGCCGACGTGATCAACTCCAACCAGCACAAAACCAGCCAGCCACATTAATCAGCTCTTGATCCATATACGGTTGGATGTTAGACATCGACGGTGGAAGTTTTAGATAGCTGACGCTCATTTTCAATAATTTTACTTCATGCAGGCTAATGACAACTGAACCAGCCAGCGTTTAACTTTATTCAATTCGCTGATTCCTTATAAAGATATTTGATCAAACGAGCTATAGAGCTGTCATCGAGCAAGTTATTTTTAGCCAGCGTTTCTGCAGAACAATAGCCCCAGTACCTACTTGTTTTTTTTTTAAAGAACCGTCCAACCTCCTTTTAGTTTGTCAACAAGCTGTTTTTTGTATTTTTTATAGACTTGCCAAGTAAACGCTAGGCAACAAAGACTACCGATAGTATTCTGCTAAATAGGGGTTGTGATTGTGTTTCAACCATTTAACCAACCTAAAGTAATTTATTTACATTTTTATGCTTGTGCTATAACACAATCTTTCGACTTTTTAATAAGCTCGTTTCCTACGTTGCATGAGTCTACATTTCTCACGTTAGTCTGACCAATTTCCATGACAATTAACTGAGAGGCGAGCAAGCTACCTGAACACACAAGGCGATCGAACCAGCTGCAGGTTGGAATCTGACACCGGATTGTTTTAATACCTTGTTATTGTTGAAAATGGCGGCGATCGGAATGGTGCAGATGTTGATCGAAGCAGCAGAGTACCTTGATCGCAGGGAAAGAGGTACAGTATGATTGCATTGTTTAGCTGTGGTTCATTTTATTCATGAATTATTACCATGTCACCCTTCCCCCAATTACACAGTATTGCACCTGCCATTGGAAAAATAAGTTTATTTTGAGTCTCATGTATAGCTATTATCTGGCCTACAGAATATACAAAATATTTCATTATTTATTATAAATAAATGGGTCATGCATTAAAGCCAGTGTGGATTTTGCACAATAGAGTAGAGCATATCGCATACAGCAGAACAGGGGTTACATGTGTATTGAAACAAAAGAGGTACATAATATGCAATAGTATGCATTCGTCATTAATGAGCATGTCAAATGAATGGGGTGTATGTATGTCTGCCAGATGCAACCATCATGTGTGAGCGACATTGTTTTCGTACTGGATTGAATGATGCAGGGTATGGGTGCCCCCTCCCCCCTCCCTTCTACTGTTGTGGTTCGGCTACTGGGGTTTACTCCAGTTCAAGATGACATCATTGTCCGGGCTTGCAGGGAGAATATTTTTTTATATATATATATAGACACATTGCATAAAAAATGCATTTGCACGTTTTAAGAACTTGCATTGAAAAAAAGATCATGTGTTGAAAGCTGACTCTTTTCAGCTTTCTCCTGTCCCCTAGCATTGAATATGTTTTACTGTTAGTGTATTTCCCAGATGGGGTGAATTGCAGTAAGGTCTGACTGATTTGTTGTTTATTCGCTTGCAGAAGCTGAACATGGCTATGCCTCAATGCTACCCTTCACCAGCAGTAAAGAGAGAGACAGCTTGAAACGGAAAAGCAAAAGCAAGAAAAACACAAGTAGCAGGTAAATGGTTTGACCCAATTTTGTGTCCCACCAAATGAAATCCTCAGTCCTCAGTTAACCTCTTGTAAAGCCTCCATGGCTTTTCTTCTTTCAGTTCTGCAACATGGAACTCTTTACTGGCATGGGCTATTACATCATAACTAAACAATTAAGGTTATTTTGTACCTTGACCTATATTGTCCCCATGTATTCATACTGTACATATTGAAATGAAGTGAAACGGTGATTCATTTAGCAGGTTGAATACAATACACTGCCATTACCAGGCTGACATTTGCTTGCTTGCATGCCGACAATTTTCAACCTTTGTTATATTGTATTTTGTTCTGCATTTTCTGAAGCTTTGCCCAAAGATGGGAGATTTAGAGCATATGAGTTTTCAAAACAATTTAGTGTGAAATTTAACCTTACTGCAATTAACAGCAATTCCTTCCTTGGATATGAGTCCAAATGTGAAGAGCTGTTGAAGTGGAGAATTTAGGCCTACGGCCCACATGGTGATTGCAAGAGAATGAAAGAAGTGAATGTCCTGGACATTCACTTCTGATCCCAATGTTCTCAACTCTCCTCGACCCTATGCTCTAAACATAGAGTACACACGTACTCTCAGTACCTTCTCTCATTCTGTTGCAATTGCCATGTGGGCCTACAGGCCTAAATTCTCCACTTCACTTTAGAACACTGAGGGAGGACAAGTAACCTCAACCTGTCAGAAACGCTGCAGTAGTTTACATACACCTGATTCATCCGTGCCTAAAACACCGGCCAGAGCCCGACCCTGGCCCATGGTTTTCAGGCCTGGCGTCAACCCGACAAGAGTCAATTTATTACCCCGAGTCCTACCTGAGACCCAACACCAAATCAATTTAATCTCTCTCCGGTGTGCGCTTTTTCTGATGCAGACAACGTGCAACTCTGATGTGCGCTCACTTGCACTCTAATACATATGCAATCACACACAGAACACACACATCACATATGGTACGAAGACAAATTTGCAGTTGCAGTTTTATTATACACTAGACCATACCCGGTGAAAGGCGCAGGTGAAAGTAGTTGCAAAGTTGGGGTTAATGCACGTCCTGTCGCGCGGTTTCTCCCCCGCGCGCGTCCCGTCGTGGCTCCCCCCTCCCCGTCATGGCTCCCCCCCCTCCTCCCCGTCGTGGCTTCCCGTCCTCCTCCCCCCCGTGGGTCGCGTTGCGTCACCCCTCCCCACGGGCGTGTATATATATATATATATATATATATATATATATATATATATATATATCAGCACGGAGAATGGCCGAGAACAGACAGTTTATCAGGGATCGAAAGTGAGTGTGTACTGTGTAGTGCAGTGATTCTCCAACGTTTTTATGTCAAGGACCCCCAAATTGACACTTGTTAGCCCGCGGACCCCCATTTGATAGATATGCCAGGGACCCCCATAAGAGACGTCTTTTTTTACGGCTCTAGCAGTGAATCTTAACCATTTTAATTTCAAGGACCCCCAGTTTGACATGCATTAGGGCTATGGACCCCCATGTAATGGCATTTCTATGTCTTGGACCCCAATTTATATAGTAAAGTCTATGTTTATTTAACTCTGAGAGTGTACAAATGGAACCAAATGGACCCCTTAGAGTCCATTTGGTTCCATGTGTACACTCTCAGAGTGACAGACCCATAAGGGTGCATTTGGTGCCTAATCTATCATTTAGCTGGGGACCCCCTGGAACTCTGGACCCCACTTTGAGAACCAATGGTGTATTCGTGTGTACACACACACGCACATCCCGTCGTGGAGGCACAGAACACAAACACCCGCGCATATAACAGGCGGAGCCGTCCCCCTTCGGGAGCGCGCACAAACACTGACACACACACACCACGGTACATCCTCCCGTCGCGAACACACACACGGGCGTCGCGTGTGTGTGTATAAAGTACAAATAAAGTACATTGTGACACGTGGCTCCCTAACGTGCATGCGCACGTGCGTGTCCACGCATACACGGCCGCGGACCCAAGTTGCAATTGTGGTGCGATCAGATTCATCTCCCCCCCACCCACACACAGCACGGAGAATGGCGTACACACACACACACACACACACACACACACACACACACACACACCGGTACATCCATGCAGCCCGTGGCCTGTCGCGAACACACACGGGCGATCATCTCCCCCCCAGCCCCCAGCCACACACACACACCACGGAGGCACGATGCTACTACCCCCCCGTCCCCCCCGTCGTCGCAAACACACACACACACACACACACACACACACACACACACACACACGAAACAGCAGAGTTTTTGACGCACACACGCTCACTTTTAGATCCAGTCCTATTTTAAAAGTCTGCGTATGGGGGATGCACGTATCCGCGCGCCTTGTGTAGCCGGTGTCTCCCGGTTTGGCTCCAATGGGAAACATGGCCACAGGCTAACTAAATAAGCGATTTAAACGGGTAGTTTCGCTGGCGACCTAAAATATTATGCAGCCGACCAAACCTTAAACATCCGTGCGGTTTAGAATCTACCATTAGTTTTGGGATACGATGTATACAAAAGGGTAAACAGCGGAGCCTTGGCGGACGTTCGCCCGATCCTGGAAGAGAACGACATAGAACCGTTCTTAATGGAGCTAATGTGCATCGTGTGTGGGGGAAAAAATCTGGAGTGTTTACTTTCCGCAGTAGAGAGTGGGCGGGGTCTATGGTGTAGCGTCGGCGTTGGTGTTGCCATGTCCGCCGATTGTAAGCGCTTTAGGGCCAATGTTGGTGTTATAGGGTTCGTTTGGTTTGGTCTCGTTTTCATAGACCTTGCTGCTTGTTTTCTCTCGCGAAACCTGGCAACGACGCATGCGCAGTTTGGTCGGAGACCCAAGACCCCATCCACCGTCAGGTTACTAGAATTATAGTAGGATAACTACAAGTGCCACCAACAAAATGTTGTAGTAATATTAAATGGCTACTGAGTCCCGACTATCCATTATAGAGACACGTAATGGCATGCAGTAGAGAATAAACTAAAGCCAAGTTACGTGGTCCAGTTGCAAATAAAAAATTACACCAATGCTCACAGATATTTATAGCGACTGGTGTAAACTGAAGAACAATGTTTCAAACGTATCCCCAAATGAACAATTAAAGGGAGCCTCCGCACACTAAAAACTGCAAAATCCGATTTTTTAAATATATATAGCAAGCTTTCGGTCATAGACCTTCTTCAGGCATCCTGAAGATGCCTGTTTTCCTTTTGGCTCCACCACCTCGCCCAAGTCTGTCTGGCAGATGAGCGGTGTTTTTTTCACTAAACGTAAATATCAACACCGTCACGACTCGAGCACTGTACGTCACATCCACCCAACACATAAGCTACTCCTAACTTGGCAGGCTTCAGAGTCGAGACAGGAGTTACTAATGTAATGAAGAACTCATTGAACTCTTCTCCTTGCATTGTCAATGAAAGAGTTCAATGTGTGCATGGGGAACTCATTTGAAACAAGCTCTGTGCTTTTATGAGTCTTCCAGTTTAGTAGACCTTGTATTGTGAATTTGTACTTCCATGTACTGTTGTTCTCATGTCTTACTAAATAAAGTACATCAATCAATCAATCAAACCCTGAGTCCAACCTGAGCCCGATCTATTAATAAAACATTTGGCCCGATCCCAGCCATAATCAATTCACAAGGGGCAAGCCCATCGGGCCCCGAATGGCTTACAGACCTCTAGTCCAGGTGTGGTGTAAGGGCGATTTATACTTAATTGTGCAGCAGTGTCGCATGTGGAAAATATCTACAAGCTAACAGCGCTTTGCATTGCATTTTGAGCTTTTATATTGACAATTTACGGCATGCAACCAAGTATAATTCAGTCATTATTCCTCTGATGAAATGGTATGAGGTAGCCATTCTGCAGTCTAAAGTCAAGATTTGTCAAAGTGTGAGTGAGAGTTTGAGTTGTGTGTTTACTGGTCTGGGTTAATGTTGTGACTTTGTGAATTCTCTGCAGTGTGAGTGACAGCAGTAAACACCAGTCTGACTCCTAGTGAATGGCCACTTTTACAGTATCAAGGCAGGCCAGGTCAATCCAAGGTGGCTGCAGGAGACTCTGTAGTGACAGACAAGACCTGACAGCTCAAGTCATCTGGGTGGGCATAAATCACATAGGACAAAATACATTGTGACATTCATACACACTGTAAACACACACACACACACACACACACACACACACACACACACACACACACACACACACACACACACACACACACACACACACACACACACACACACACACACACACACACAATCATCCACGTGCACATATTTATAAACATGCTGCCAATACAAAACAAATGTGAATCACACAACAGCAGAAGTCCCTCCACATAAACGCAAAACCATATAACGACACATACCAAAGTAACTTCAGTAACTCAACCACATACTACACCCATTGACAACTGTGTTATCCAGATTACTAGGACATCCAGAAATGAAGAGCTAATATTTGTGTGTGTGTGTGTGTGTGTGTGTGTGTGTGTGTGTGTGTGTGTGTGTGTGGGGGGGGGGGGGGGGGGGGGGACAGTGTTGTAACTCTAGATCATTGGATATTAAAGCTGGATTGACAAGAGGTGAACAGGGGTCATGTGCCTATATATATGCACCTAAGCCTGCCTTGTAATAGGAACCTGATGTTATTCAAATATTTGGTTTAGCCTGTTTGCCAGACCCTGTTCTTCAGCTTGACATCATTGACGTTGGATGCATTGACAAATGCATTTCGTCGGCGGTAATAGAAATTATTACTTATTCCATACAAACTGTAATTTGTTAATATAAATATCCTATGCGACCAAAACACATTTGTTTTTAGTTGACCCAATGATTTTAATTCTTCCAATTTTACTGAGGATAATGTAGGTGCTGCTAACCACAGCAGATCCGTCCTTGTTCACTCATAGCATCTGTCTATTGTTGGATGCAAAAGCCTCACCGCAAAAGCCTCTACTTCCCAAGCCATCTTTGATATTCCATTGTTCTTCACTTTTTAGTCCTCCATTGCCTTATCTCATGGTTTTTGCTAATCGCTTGATTTATGTTTTTCTCCAAAGCATGGTTTCTCCAAAGTATCCTATATATTAATCCTATATTAATGATTATGTCATATATATATATATCCCAAGAAGCCCAATTTCTTATTAGTTAGGCTCTGCAGCCAAGATGACTGGATATACTATGGTTTTAACCCTCAATGACCAGTATGCCAAACAGCACAATGGCACAGTGAGTGTGGCCCCTTTTTGAGAAGGGAAGGGTGGCATTTAGCCTGCAAGAGATAATTATAGGTGAAAAGGCATTTATAGGGTTTTTGTTGTTGCTGCCGAACCTTTGTGAAATGTAGGGCAGGCAGTCATGTGACCCAGTATGTACATCCAGCGCTAGAGCCAAGCCTCCATCTCCTGTTGTTTCCACATGGCGTGATGATGATGTGTGAGTGGTGGGGGGAAGGGAGTCACTGTGTTTCTGGTGTGTCAGTAGTAGTAGTAGTGCCTTCCCCCTCACCTCTTCTCCTCTTTTTTCTACACCTCCCCCTTCCTTCCCTCTCACTACACCTCTTCATCCCTCTCTCTGGGAGGGATGAGACCACTCTTGGCAAGCAGTTGAGAGCACCAGCTCCTCCATTACAGAGAAGGAAAACAAGCCCCCTCCCCCCCCCCCCCCCCCCCCACTCTACCAAACCCTACACAGAGCATGCATGTGTGGTGCATTATGGAATCCATACAGTAATATTGCCATGCTGGCTGTGCACGATAATGTAGTCCACCCCATAGCTCACCCGTTTGTTCTTTTACTTTAGTGTTGCTGCCTTAGCTGTGGTTATAATAGCCACATAAATAAGGCTATATAGTTCTTCTCGTACCTAGAGAATATCTAATATTCTAATATTATATATATTCTATTATATATTCTATTATGATATATTCTAATATTCTATCCTTCCCGATACCTGAACTTGTGTGACGGTTGATGCCCAGTACAAAAAAGGGGATTTTTTTTTTATATACAATATAATCTTATATCATATATATATATACAGTATATATATATATATATATATATATATATATACAGTATATATTGCAGTGTCTTCATTTTATGTGCCACTCATTACTCACAAAAACGAATGTTAAATTTAACCTTAAAGAGCTCAAAGAGAGAGGAGATGTTATGTTATAAAGAAGGAATCCTGTTTTGCAGCGTTTTCTGGGAGCATCTGAGTAGGCTATTGGCTAGCATTACAGCAACTGTGCACTTTTTGCAGCTGTATACTACTATTGATGTGATATGATTGCTATAATTGTTGTATGGCCTCACTCAGGTTAAACCCTTTGTAAAACATTAACAAATACATACAGAATTAAAGCCATGACTTTCTTTTGTTATCAAATTTGACATTCATAACTGAGAAAACAACATTAAATTGAGTAAAACAAGACATTTTAATAGTACAGTAACAGTATAAAAGAGTAGTGTAGCATCAATTTAAACATTCAAAATATGCAAGAATGATTTAGTTATCGTCTCGTGATAAATTACGTGATATCAAAAGTATCGGAGGCATTTCCGATACTATAGGTGTTGGAACAACTCTACTTGCAGGCGACCCCAGTTCAAATCCAACCTGAGGCACTTAACTGCATGTCATCGCACTCTCTCTCTTCCGCCTTTCCTGTCTATCTGTTTACTGTCCAAAAACCCATCTAAAAAAATCAAATGGAAAATTTAAAGAAATGCAGTGGCCCAGTGTAATATAATGTGTCTCGAACCAAAAGTAATCTGTCAGACTTTCTGCAGAAAAGGAACAGCTTGTCTTCCTTTTTATGTGTGACATAATGTTTGGTTCCCTGAACAAAACCAGTTGAGAACTTCTGGCGTAGATGGTGGCTTATTACAACGCTTGGAGGCAGGAACCCAACCTTTTGGCTGGCAAAACAATAAACACTTGAATTTACGGCTATGCCAGCCATTTTGCTTCCCTGCACAGACAGAGGAAATACAGTAGGCTACTATACAAGAACAGTCCTGGGTACCCAGACTGCTGCTAGTTTTCGGTTTTGCTAGTAGAAAATTGCATTACCCTATTTCCCCTGATTACACAGCTAGAATTAAAGTCCCTAGAAATTAAGTTAACTCTGGTATAGATTGTAGCTTACAGCTTAGTGTGACACTTACAGTAAGTCTCAGATCTGCCAATTGCTTTTAAACCAAGCATGGTTATATATTGTATATTCTCAAAGCCAATTTGGCAAAAAACCTTCGAACGGTGATAAGCACTCCGAGTGCTTGTATTGGGCTAGTTCGTTTTTATATTCGTAAGAGAATTTATTTTTGTCTTATTATTATAAAACAGCCTTATTGCAGCTCAATATTAAGCAGTACAGAAATACTCATTGCACAATATGACTAATCACACTACTTGCTATATTACTCACTTTTGAGTGCCCTATATTGCTCAGTGTAGAAATACTCATTACTTAATATCATTCAATAGTACCTAGACAGTAGTATGCAAAACTGCATTGCTCAACATCATTCCGTCAATGTAGGTTCAGCATAGGTACACTATACTATACCCAGTTATGGCTGATTTATACTTAGTATCGCACCAGTGTTGAACTCCGAAAATATCAGATCTATAAGCTCACATTGTGAGCTTATAGATCTGATATTTTCGTCTTGTAACTGAAGTATAACTCAGGCTTTACTAGGTGTTCTGTTTCGGCCCACCCTGCCGACTACGCACCACTGTCAGGTCATCAGTATAGTTTTAGGGGTCATCATGTAGTGAGCATGCAGAGGAGAGCTAACTTTGATAACTGGGATCATTTCCCTGTTATGTCACCAACGGCTGCCTGCCCCAGTGGAAGAATGTGTCACTGGCTGAGCGAGGAATACAGACAGAGTGAGACAGACGAGTGGAAGTGAGTCTCTCTGTCTCATTCTCACTCCCATAGACGCTGAGAGGGAGGGAGGGAGTGAGAGACAGAGAGAGAGAGAGAAAGATGAGAGGGATTGAGGCACAAGGAGTGAGGTAAGGGTGAGAGACAGTAGAGGAAAAGGTTAGGAGAGGGACAGATAGAGGAGGAGGCAAAGTGGGAGTGAAACAGACAGTCCTAGAAATGGCGAGACACCCTGTTCCACATTGGCATGCCACCACTTCAAGTTCCACAGTCAAACCACACTACATATGGGAAAAGTGTTACACCACCCACCCCCTTCTCACTTCTGTATGTAGGGAACTGTTCCCTGTATGAAGCTGTGACTGGAGGTATAAGGACAGTGTTTGCCCTCATTAAATGGGTGCATGCGAGGTCCCATGTCCCAACGTTTTTGGAACTGTGCCACACATGTCATGTGCATGCATGGTGAATTAGTGATAGATGTGTGTGTCAGGGTGGGGGTGATGACAGTGCAGGGCAGCCTGAGCTGAAGGTGCAGTAGGGGCTATTCTGGGAGCAAGAGTGTATGTCCCCAAGGTGGTGTCCCCTCCTTTTGGTGTGTGTGTGTGTGTGTGTGTGTGTGTGTGTGTGTGTGTGTGTGTGTGTGTGTGTGTGTGTGTGTGTGTGTGTGTGTGTGTGTGTGTGTGTGTGTGTGTGTGTGTGTGTGTGTGTGTGTGTGTGTGTGTGTGTGTGTGTGTGTGTGCGTGCGTGCGTGCGTGCGTGCGTGCGTGCGTGCGTGCGTGCGTGTGTCTGTCCGTGCGTGCGTGCGTGTGTGTGTGTCTGTCCGTGCGTGCGCGTGTGTGTGTCCGTGCGTGTGTGTGTGTCCGTGCGTGCGTATGTGTCTATGTAATGCAGCTTACACTGCAATGCAGGAGTCAGGATCGCCACTGGCACACCTCTGTCTCTATCACCTTCAGCTAGTGTGCGCTCTCTCTCTCTCTCTCTCTCTCTCTCTCTCTCTCTCTCTCTGCGGCTCTGCCCTGCTGAGGACATGCATGGTGAATGATCAGGTGGTGTGTGTGGGTGTGTGTGGGTGTGTGGAGGTCAATATAAAGCACTCCTCCTGTATGATGTTTCTGGTTACTGTTGCTATGTTTACCCATTGGACTCCTGTGTGTGTGTGTGTGTGTGTGTGTGTGTGTGTGTGTGTGTGTGTGTGTGTGTGTGTGTGTGTGTGTGTGTGTGTGTGTGTGTGTGTGTGTGTGTGTGTGTGTGTGTGTGTGTGTGTGTGTGTGTGTGTGTGTGTGTGTGTGTGTAGGTGTAGGTGTATACTATCCATGTGGAGAAAATCCCTTCAAGGCTAGTAACGCCAGTCAAACTTGACCTTATAGGGTCATTTTCTGGTCCCTATGAGGGAATATGGGTCATTTTAATTCAGGTTTAGGTGTGTGTGTGTGTGTGTGTGTGTGTGTGTGTGTGTGTGTGTGTGTGTGTGTGTGTGTGTGTGTGTGTGTGTGTGTCAGACAGGCAACCGGCTGTTGTTGTCCATAAGCCTGGTTGCCTGGTGGAAAAGGCTGCCTCTGCTGTGCGTATGCAATACACATGCACATTTATTATGTGCCCTGCATGTTACTCAAACAGCACAAGATTGATCCATAGAACACGCCTCAGGCATTAGAATATCATAGCCTTTCTGAGTTTTTTTGTCAGGCATTGTGATGGCTCATACACACCGCCTCACACTCCACAGCCCACACACAAACTCTCCTTCCTGCAACATGGCCTTGCACTGCTGCGTTAGCACATAGATGAGGGGAATCTCACTGTTCACACAGTGTTTCAGTGTTATTATGTGTACCACTCATTTGTAACGCATGTCTATTGTGTGTCCACAGGTCTACACACAATGAAATGGAAAAGAACAGGTATGTTGGAATTACTCATCCTGGTTTGTATGCTTGCAGGGGTGCACTATTGGTGTGTGTCGGTCTGTGTATGTGCATTTGTGTACACGTGTGTGTGTGTGTGTGTGTGTGTGTGTGTGTGTGTGTGTGTGTGTGTGTGTGTGTGTGTGTGTGTGTGTGTGTGTGTGTGTGTGTGTGTGTGTGTGTATGTGTATGTGTGTGTGTGTGTGTGTGTGTGTGTGTGTGGGGGTGGGTGGGTGAGTGTTCAATAACTAACAACAATATAAAAAAATATCAGTCAAAAAAGGTAGATGGAAAATAGAAATCTACAATATTTCCAGGGCCATCATAAAGCGGTGGAAAGTGATAATGAAATGATTCATGGGATCCGAGGTTACAGCAGGCAGTATTAATGTCATCATCAGTGTATGTTTTGAGTCACCCATAATTGTTATTTTTTAATGAAGCCCAGAATCCCAGGCAATGGACCCTTCCAAAGTGCCATTTAAACTAAACGTTGCTGCTCCTCAATAGCTCAGTGAGTTTATCATGGCCATGCCAACCCATGTTAAATTCATTCATGCATTCATTATAAGGTGAAATTGGGTGTACCTAAATGAGTAGATTGCTGACATCAGCAATAAAGCTCTTGTCAGTGCCACAGGTAACATGTTCAATGTTAGTCTTTAGCATTACCTGTCATTTTCCATATGAAACTTGGACAATCTTTCCAACCTAGTCAAGTGCTAAATTCTCAAACTCTAATGATGATGATTGCAGTGCAGCAGGCCATTTGAAGTGAAGCTTTCTTCCTAAGCTGGCTGAGCTAACAGCTCTGCAGGTTACTTCATTCCCCTTAGTGAGCCTTGAAGGCCATTGTACTAACCACATGCTCCTTGTGAGCTGCGGGGACCATTCTGACCACTGCTGTTAAAGGGGTATTTCTACTCGAAGTTACTTGATTCAATATTTAGATATTTCATATTCATTTGACAAGACACACACCCCTCATATAAGATCCATGTTAACCATGTTAACCATGTTAACTACGTTAGACTCATTGACAACACACGTCCCTGGTTGGGTGCGCACAAAAATACGGTAAATGACCCCAGAGGTGTTTTAAAGTGAAATACCCGTTTAACTATTCTACCAAGTAGTTCATAACATTCATCTGGGACCATGGGTAGGGTACACATTTATATTTTAGTTTTCCTCAGATTTATGAAAAACCACATACACCTGTTCCTCATTCTAAATGTTAGCATGGAGGACAAATCAGTGTGGAATTGTACGCACAGGAATGCACTCGTTTCCAGTCCCAATTCACTCATAAATTGTTAGAAAAATGCCCACAATGAACTAGTTTTCACTCGTGTATACATTTCCATGTTCATCTTCATTTAGGTGAAATGCCAGATGGTTGAGAAAAGGAGAATAGAAACCTTAATCAAGGAAGTTGAAACCAGAGATAGGTCTACTATTTGTAGGCCTCAGCAGTGTCATCATAAACAAAAATATGAGAGAAGAGTTGCAGAAGGTTTGCTACTAAGAAGTTTAAAGAGGGTTAGTGTTTGTCTTATATGCACCTTTTTTTCTAAAGATTTATTTTGGGCTTTTTATACCTTTATTGTAGATAGGCCGTCGGGATCGGGAATCGAACCTGTGACGCGCTGTCAGGCTACATTGTAGCCTAGGTGCGTGGACCACTACGCCAGCAGTCCAGGCCTCATATGAGCCTTTTAACCTTCTTTCCTTTTGTTTCATTACAATCCAGTGTTATTCACTATTGGTATCTTGTTTTTTATTGTATTCGTCTGAGGACGACGTAGAAAGTATTGCTGCTGTTACCCGCATTTCGCTGCTTGTACCTGTATGAGTGAGTGACAAATAAACTCTCTTGAATCTTGAAATAAAAAAGGAGTGAGCTGAAGATCTACGTATTTCCATACCAACATGTTTGGCTTCTCCACTTGTTGCTTTCAAGTACTGACATCAGGTGAACATACCATTAAGTGATGCAGGTGGTGTGTCCAAGGCTCACGATGTGCACTGCAATGTTATTTGTATAAATGACTATATATTTGTATACTAGAGCTTCGGGCCACTGCGCGGCCCTCCCGTCTAGCCGCTGCACGGGGCTCCCGTCTAGTAGCCTGGCCCGCACATCGGAGACAGCGACAGCAGAGCGTGTCGACGTTCATTGCAACACGGGTGTTTGTGTCGACACGCAAATCGAAAGCGAAACCTGACTGCAACATGCAAACCGAAAGGGAAGCTAGACCTAACTTGTTGGAGACCCAGACAGACAAACAGCTTGGAGAGGCAGACACACAAACAGCCACGCATGCGTGCGACTCTCTATTGTATATTAGGATGTTATGCGATGGTTAACTACAGATAGCCGCTAACACTCTCCAAAAAACACCCATTTGTAAGGCCAGACCACTGGTATTGTCCTTTAACACACATCACACAAACATGTCTCCTGCCCACCACTGTGGAGACTAGGGCTTGGTTGGGCACTCCCAACGAACACAATGTTCGTGGGTGGGAAGCCGGCAGGGAATGGTGTTCTCTGTCACTGCACTAGTGACTCCCACAGGTTGGTCGGGCACCTGTTCAACGTGTAGTGTTCCTCCGCATGCGTCCTGCCGGTGAAACTCCTCACTCTGTCAGGTGAAAATAAGTGACTGATAACTCCATGTGTATCAGAGGAGACATGTGGTTGTCTGCACCCTCCCCATACTAAACAGTAGGGGTTGATGGTGAGTGATAGGGACTATACAAACATGGGGGGAATTGGCAACAACCACTGTACATTGGGGAGAAAAAGAAAATAAACAGTTGATAAAAAAAAAAAAAAAAAAAAATATATATATATATATATATATATATATATATGAGCAGAATTACTGCTTGCTTGACAGGCATAATCCATCATTGCGCAGAAACGGGAATGACTTTGCTGTAAAATGCTAATATTGGCCTGTCTTATGGGAGACTATTCCCTGCAGCACTTTTCTTTTCTGTTGGACGATGAAAGGCAAAACAAAATTTATGACAAAGTAAAATTTAAAGCAAACATGCTTATGTCCATAACAGTGAATATCATACTTTTGTTTTGTACTGTTAAGTCAGACACCTTGTTTACCTTGTGCACTGTTACTGAAGAAAGTAGTGCCTATTGACCCTCAAATGTAGGCTCATGGATTATTGTAAAGAAATGTTACAATCTTATGTTTGATGACTTTACCGTGTTGAAAGGATGTGTTTTAAAATCTGATTTGGCCCTATACAAATGTGTTTAGATAACAGCAGTGATTCAAGTGAATCTCAACATCTCAAGAAGTGAAAGAAACATATTGATTTATTTAATTTTATTGCCATACCAGTACCTCAATATGTCTTAAGTTATCTGAGAAATAAAGATTGAATGAATGAATACATTTAAGTCACAATCTTGATCATAGCTGGCCCAAAATGAGGCCCAGATTGGAAACAAAAAGCAGACTTACATAAGCGCCTTCTCAAACCCTTTATGTTACCTAGGTTAAGCGTTGGTTCCACAGATTGCACCATCTCTTCCTGTCCTGTCTCTACTCTTGCCAGTGCCTGCAAGTTGATTCAAAGCAGGGGCTCAGTGGACAGGCTGTCAGACTGCCTACAGCCTGAATAATGCATGGCACCGAGGCCTGGGACGTGTGTGTGTGTGTGTGTGTGGGTGTGGGGGTGGGTGGGTGGGTGTGTGTGTGTGTGTGGGTGTGGGTGTACTGTATGCGTGCATGTGCCCATTGCCCACATGTGCGGAAACTCCCGGAAAGACATCTCCTACTTAATAAACAACACACTCCATCAGTTAGTTAAAATTAAGGCTGTGGCCCACATTTTGCACTCAAGTACATATGCTGTGCCTGTGACCAGGTTTTCCCACCCATTGCTCACTGATAAAAACTCATCTGATGCTTATTGCTCCATCTCCCACATCTATGGCTAGCACTTTAGATGAGAAGTGTTGGCCAGTGTGTCATTTCCATATAGTATATTTTCTCTCTCAAGTCCCCTTTTTATATGACCAACTTGAACCTTCCTCTGTGCTTGCAAGCTAAAAAAGTACTGTGTGTTTGCATTGCACATAACATGACTCCAGCCATTGCCAAGACCCTGTTTCATGGTAGTTTACTCCTGCCAGTCGGGGGAAATACTCCTTGGGGTCAAAGGGCCAGAGAGCTGCGCATAGGTCACAGTTCAGCATGTTGGCCTAGTTGTAGTTTTTAGCAGCTAGGAGGCCAGTGTGAAAACAAATTTAGTCTGTGCGCCCCCACGCCCTCCCCGTCTGCGGCGAGACACTCGCTGTGTGATGTAACACACAAGTTGATGTTCCACTTGCACGCTTTGCCCCAGTTATTAGATAACTGAAAACACCGTTGGTCAAAAGAGGTGCTCCAGGGCAATCCTGCATGTTCAAATCCATGTAGGGTCCTGATGGGCAGGAAAGATGGGGGAATTGGGACACTGAAGTGTAGACTCTGGCCGTGTGCCGATAACGCATAACTACACCACATAGGCCTACATACATACTTACCTATTGACACACTAAACTACAGTCACTCTGAACTGGAATAACCTGTTGCTGAATTAGCTGCTGTATCTCTATATATCTCTGCCCCTTCTTCTATCTCTCACTCTGCCACACCCCTCATACTGTATCTGCACCCAACTCCTAGTCACCATGTGACCATGTGAAATAGCTAGGGCTGGTGTGTGTTGACTCCTCTGTTTTTAACAGACATTAGCCAGCCACAGTGATTCTGTATTATGTCAACAGCACTGAGGTGAGGGCATTTTCCTGTTATGTAATGGCAGTATGTTGGCCTTTACACTGAGTCAGCCAAGGAAAAAGGCCACCTGGTCCCTGCCCCAGACTACTTTGTCTCTGTGTTGAGTGTGCACTTCGGAAGTGTGGATGTGTACCAGGTATTACTATTATGAGGGCCAGATGTCCCCACAAGTATATTAGAAGTTGAGAAATCAATCTTGTGAGGGACCATATTCCTGGACCCCACAAAATAAATGTTGTTTTAAAGGACTTCATCCGTTTTCATCTTCATATTGGTCCTCACTAATGCTCATTATAATATTGTACCATTTTTGTCTACTCACTTTGTCTCAGAGGAAAGCTGTGGACAGTTCAGAAACCCGCTTACCAGTGATGACATCGATTGGGAATACAAGCTAATAGAAACGGCAGGCTTTCTATTCCTGGAAAGGTAGCATGCTATAATGGAAGCCATTATTCTCGCGTTAATGAAAAAATGAAAACATTTAAATCTTGTTTGAAAAAAACAACAACGATGATGTCACTGGTAGGGTTTCTGAAGTGTCCTTAGCCCTCCTATGAGACACAGGCCGAGTAGATTTAAAAAAAAAAACATTTTATCATGAGCATTAGTGAGGACCAATTATATGAAGATGGGTTGAACATGGGTGAAGTCGTCCTTTAATGGTTAACACAATTTTAGAGCCAACTCTAAAAATTAGAGCCATGGTTACAATTGGAAAATAATTCAGGTCAGGGTTAGATTAGGCATGTAGTTGTTAGGGTTGGTGTTAGGAGTCAAAAGGGCATTTAACAACAAATTGCCAATGAATATCAACATGTGAACTGATTTGTTTGTGCTTGCCTTTGGTTTTACTTGGGCAAACTGTGTGCTTGTATGCTGCTTTGAATGTGACTGTGTGAGTTTCACTATGAATTTATGTGCATGTATGGTAGGGTTAGAATACTTTTAGGAGTGTGTTTGTATGTACTGTATATGTTTATGTGTGGGATACATTTTGGAGGGTCTGGCTCATGTGTATGTTCAAGAGGAATGAGAGTGCATTCATGTGTGTGTGTGTGTGTGTGTGTGTGTGTGTGTGTGTGTGTGTGTGTGTGTGTGTGTGTGTGTGTTTGTGTGTGTGTGTGTGTGTGTGTGTGTGTGTGTGTGTGTGTGTGTGTGTGTGTGTGTGTGTGTGTGTGTGTGTGTGTGTGTGTGTGTGTGTGTGTGTGTGTGTGTGTGTTTGCATACTTGCATACAGTGCTTCTGCCCACAAGAAATTCACTCCCTCTCCTCTGTCCTTTGCCAATTTAAATAACCTTTTGACTCCGATATGTGTACGTCATTTTACTGCACTACTAGCCGTACACAAAGTACTTAAGAGTACACAATAAATGAACAACCTTGAAAACTTTGGAGTTGCTGCAGACATCCACTCCAGTAGAGCGATATGTGTATATAACACCCACACACATACAGTATGAACACTTCCTAAGTGCTCCTGCTGCACTGATGCATATTATAGACATATATACACTTGCACGCAGGCAGGAGTTGGAGGTGTGTGTTGTGTAACAGAGGGGCCATGTGGTCATCAACACCCACCATACCCCTGCAGCTCCCAAGGCTGTCAGTTTGTGGTAAGTTTTTGTCAGAGTGGTAAAGAGAAAGCAAGAGAGCAATTCACAGGAAGAACAGGACAGAGAGGAAATGGTACTAGTGAGAGATTATGGAGTGAATGGACCAAAATAATTCACCAGAGAGGTCAGGTCATTCATAATAATATGGCCGAAAATGTTTCTTTATTTTTCTTTGGTACATGGAGCACATGACACTACAAATGCAGTACATACGACTTAAAATGTATACTATGACATAGATAGATAATTTAAAGATGGATTCACCCGTCTCGTCCAGAATTCAGATCTGTTCTTTGGGAGCACTAGAATCAAATCTCAGTGAGCAGGTGGAAGTTCTAGTGGACCAGCCATCTGTGCTTTTTCAAATGTGCAGGATGGCATCTCAGAGCATTGCAAAAGCTGGCCAACAAGGTTGATCCTGAAGGTAGAGCCAACGTCTATAACACTCAGATCAGGAGCATCAATGAATGCCTTTTACAAGCCACTCTTAAGAAGCTAGATATCCAGAAAAGGGCACTAAAGATAATTAGTGTGGATGAGGACCCTATGCCCTAATGCATTATGCCATCACCAAGCTGTGTCATTGCAGAACAGTTTCTGCAACAACTGCTCTGTTCAAGAAGCTCCCAAATGTCCTCATGTCCCAGGTCAAACCACCCTGAGGTTACCATCCAACCATGCCTTGTCACTTCCTGGTGCTAATACCAAATGCCTTGACAGGAGCTCTTCCCACTCTGCTGTAACAACATGGAACAGCTTCCCCTGCTGTTTTTGGAGACATCACATCAAGCAGTGTTCTTGCCTTCAAGAAGAGGCTTAACAAATATCTCCTCAGCATGAGACTGAAATTCTAAAGCTCAAGGACTTCTAAAAATACACATATCAGTTAATACAATATCTTCACGAGTAACTGCAGAACAGTGGCTCTGAATGGTATGACACTGCTTAAAATAATATGGTCTGTCATGATTTTTAGATACTGTATGTATACATTCAGCGTGGGGGTGCATGCAGGTTTGGGCTGTGGTTAGTTAGCAAATTAGTTTTTAGCATTTTATACACAACAGGAATTCAAAATGCAAGTGATTTGTAGTCCTCCTCTACCAAACAGGCAGCCAACAAATGTTTGTAGAGTTTTTTCCATTTTGGTTGGAATAATGGCAAAAGGAGTTTTACTCAGTCATTTTAGCTGGTTGAAGAATGAAATACTCTGTTTACGTTACTCATTTCAAGGTTCAAGGGTATTTATTGTCACATATACAATATAGCGCAGCGAGTAGCAACAATGTAGGCAATGAAATTGTCTACATATTAAAAAAATAAGTATTATATTTCCGTATACTTGTTTATTTTGTTTCGTTATGTTTAGCGCTTTAAATGTTTTTGCATATGCATACTGTTACTGTGTGTATGTATGAGAGTGCGTGTGCAATTTCACGGCTTTATGTATGTGCTCTACTGTAATGGTACATTTTAGAAAATAGAGTCTGTCTCTCTTCTCTCTAGACGGGCCCACTTACGGCTGTGTTTAGAGCGCTTGAAATCCCTCGTTCCACTTGGACCAGACGCCAACAGGCACACCACTCTCAGCCTGCTGATGAAGGCCAAAGAGCACATTGCGGTGTGTGTGGGTGTACATGTTTGTATTTGTACCTGTATGTGTGTGATGGGAGCAGCCTAATCAGTGTGAAGAGGGTAATTTGCTTGACCGCTGTAGAGGATAAGTGTGTACGTGTTGCGTCCTAATGACTGACCTTAAAGTTCTAGATAAGCTGAAAAAGGAACACGTACACAACACGTACACAAACACACTAACACACCGTGCACTTCTGAACACAGCCCCACAACTACACACTCTCACAGTTCCAAACATTTTTAGTGTGAAGGTATAATGGGTATTGCTTTGGGATACATTGTCCAAGGCGAGGTCTCAACAATATTCTATTAGTTACACAGGAACTTGCTGTTGACATGTGAAAGCCTGCATTTTTACATCTTTCTCACTTTAATTCCCAACGGCAACTGGCTTTGTCACCCAAAAAAGGGAGATGATTGCCCTCAAAATGTATCATGGGAATTGTAGGAACACAGAGAAAGGCCAAAATCTATAGTTGTTGCATTGTAAATATTGTCGTTTCAATAGACATCACAATCAAACAATTCACTGAAATGCACATCAAAAGCAATATAGTGTCCCTTTAAGACCCCTAAAGCTGAACTAACATTAATGCTGTCTCTCTCTCTCTCTCTCTCTCTCTCTCTCTCTCTCTCTCTCTCTCTCTCTCTCTCTCTCTCTCTCTCTCTCTCTCTCTCTCTCCAATCCATCCATTGGCTGTGTAGAGGTTGGAAGACGGCGACAGGCGAGCCCAGCACACCCTGGACCAGCTGAATCGGGAGCAGAGACACCTGAGGAGGCGACTGGAGCAGCTGGGGGTGGAGAGGACACGCATGGACAGCACAGGATCCACCCGCTCCTCTGACAAATTTGACTCCGACCAGGGTGAGTCCCGCTCGCTGGCCTCATATACACATGCAATTCCAGGTAGAACACATGGACAAAATATTTGGCCATGAAATAATGTAGGCCTCACCAGGCGTCCGTGTGTTGTAGAGGTAAAATATTCGTCCACCACCACAGAGGTTGGTTGGTCGAGGCGCCTGTTCAGAGTGGAGAAAATATTGTGAATCATGGTACGTTTTGCACTCTCCCAATGAAACTCCATTGTCAGCTCAGCTGAAAAGAATTGTCTGGTGACTTTGGAGCCATGTGCTTGTCTACATCCTCCCAATAGTGGGTGTTGGCATTCATTCAACCTTTATTTAATATTCTCGGAGAGATCAATTGAGGGAGACCCTCATTTACAATGATGCCGAGATTACATACATATAATTAACATAAGAGTAACAAGAAAAAACAATAAAGTTGACACAAACAGTTAAAACAATTGCATGTTAACATCAATCAGTTAAACCTGTTGCATACAGTTAAGACACGGTTATTATAAAGATTCCTAAAATGACCAATAGATACTAGGGAGTTCAATTTAAGCTCTTGTTGTAGGAGGTTCCAAGACTCAGGTGCACCAAAGCTGAAAGCAGCCTTTCCTTGTTCCGAATTGGCAAAAGGAACCAGCAGAATTAGCAAATTGCTGGAGCGGGTTAGAATATGATGAGGTTTCAGATGTAGCATGGATGCGATATAAAGTGGTAACTTTCCAACCAATGCTTTGTAAATAAAGAGATGCCAATGTCTATTGGGTCTCTCAGACAGAGAGGACCAGCCCACCTTATCATATAAGGCACAATGATGGGTGTTATAGCTATCACCAGTTATAAATCTTAGAGCAGAGTGGTAAACTGTGTCTAGAGGCATGACAGAGCCGCAGTACACATGGGGGGAATTGGCAGGAAGAAAATTATAATAGCAAGGGGTTGTTTTAAAACAACTAAGACATGGTCTAATAACGGCATGGTTTCCTTTGGATCTCTGATGTCATGTGTACAGTACTGTGATGTCAGACATCTCCATATTTGGGCAAAGTTTCAGCCCAATCTTCCTCCTTTGACTTCCAGTCTAAAGTTTTTGTTCTAAAAAGTTAAAGAATATTCAAAATATGTGAAAAATATTAAATATCATACAAATCTGACGCTGTATGATAGGTCCAGTGGTTTGTGATATTAACTGTGGACAGACACCCACATACTGTGTAGACCGTATTCCACACTAATCCATGTAGCATTTAGAAAAAAACAATGCAACAGCAAATATGTATACGTATTGGGAATTTTGGGTGTGTCACGCATGCATTATTGTTTCGTTCCCATACAGAGGGACGGCCTCTAGATCTACTGAATTAGTCGGTTGTCTAACAACAGCTGGGCAATAGCTGATAGAATGATATTATTATTATTAAATTGTTTTTATTGATTTTTTTCACCAACAATAAATACATACATACATACCTGATAGAATGATATGAAGTGGAAAGACCATTAACGATTATTTTATTTTTTTTTGTTGTATTTTTTTTCCCCTACAGAAGACCTGGATGTGGATGTGGAGGGGACAGACTACCTGCTGGGCGACCTGGAATGGAGCACCAGCAGCGTGAGTGACTCGGGGGACGAGCGAGGCAGCCTGCGGAGCAGCTGCAGCGATGAAGGCTACTCCAGCGCCAGCCTGCGGAGACTGCAGGACACTCAGGAGCCGGTCAAGCAGCTGGGCTGCAGCCTATAGAAAGAGCACTGTCTCTAGCAAGTAAATCCCCCCCGCCCCCCCTGAAATCCATCTCCCGCAATCACCCAGGTCTTTTTCTCAAGATTGTACCACTATTTTCTGGTTCTAACCTCCACCGCGACATCTAGTTTCTGCCCATCAGATCTCTAGTTTTACGCTACCATCCTCCCCCAGCAGGACTGACCAACTTTGAGGCCTTTCCTTCCCTGCCACCACCACAGCATCTGTTAATTTCCTCACACCCACACATTGACTTTTGTTCAGACCGGAAACACCTTTCAAGACACCTGCCTGCCCACCGTCTGTCCGTCCATCTGTCAGGATCTGAGGGACAGTCCTCCAGGCGTTGCATCGTCTGCTCCTGTGCTCTGCTCCAATCAAACATGCAGGGCCTTAGAAGAAACTCTTCCCCCCTTTAGGTCCTCATCTCTTCCCTGTCTCCTTTCACCCCAACCCTTCGTCCATCACCAACCTTCAGCCAGAGAATGTTACCACATGATACCCCACTGCCTCTTTTTTCTTTCTAACGCCTCAAGAGCCATGGTAAGCTGTTATGAGATTCAACCCCCCTCAACACCATACACCAAACACACTGATTCATACACACACCTCCCCCTCCTTCTTTCCTTGTTCAGCAACACAGAAATCCTAAAGCAGTGACACACACTGGGCATTTTTTATTTTCATTTGCCCCTTGTGACTGCCCGTTGACCATCCATGGGTGGTATTTTGCACTTAAATGGGAAGAATTGCCTTTGTAAACAAAGCTGTGTCCCAACACTGTCTTAAAAAAACAACAACTATAGGGTGACTCAACCTATATGGTTGTACGATTATCAGGCGAGAATGACCAGTGACATCATCAGATGATTAGAAACAAAAAAATAAGTCAGATGTATGCCTGCGCTGTCCACGACTACACTACAGGCTCCCTTTTACGACATATTAGCATGAATGTGGAGACATGGATTGTTATCAAACTGTGGTGGTCAGCAGCAATACGTCCCATCTTTTTCCATACCCTGTACTTGTGTTATGTCCACACCTAGAGTACATAATCCTTCTGAGGAAAATAACAAAAAAGTACCAAAAGAAAATGTGTGCAGCATGAGATTGTGAAGGGGTAGTGAGAGTAGTCTGCCTCTCTCTGACGACGGTGGCAATTTTACAGCAACTTTTTAACCTCTGTGTGTGTGTGTGTGTGTGTGTGTGTGTGTGTGTGTGTGTGTGTGTGTGTGTGTGTGTGTGTGTGTGTGTGTGTGTGTGTGTGTGTGTGTGTGTGTGTGTGTGTGTGTGTGTGTGTGTGTGTGTCAGTGGTCCGTCTAAGCTGACCGTGACATAGGTGTAAGGGGGGTATCATTATCGGAGGATGGGAAATTAAGCACCAGCTACTGGTCAAATGCTGGTGAATTTTTGGCCATGACTGGGTTGTTTGTTTGTACTCCACCAGCCTCTTGGCAAGTAAACCAACCACCGATTTTTGGTAATACTTATTTTGTTTGGTGAAATAGTGAACTCAGCCTGTTTCACTAGCCACTGTGGCCTATGGTTAAAAAAAAGTAAAGTTTCTTGGCCATTGGCTGCAATATATCTGAGAACAGTCAAATGACTGGAGCACATTCCACTATAACTGTGGTGTCCCGTCATGTGCCTTGGAGGGCAGAGTGTATTTAGGTTGCCATCCACCTAAGCTAGTTGGACATTATTGTCCAACTAACACTACAAAGTAGTGTAGTGTTAGTTGGACTCCATGGCACATTATTGGACACCACTGCACCATGTAGAGAGGAGAGGCAGGTAGGAAAGAAAAACATTTTCAGGAGTGAATGTCGTTGACCATTATTAATGAAGAGAGTACACTTCACTGTTTGTCAGGTGTCCCTGAAGCCGAGAAGCAGAATATGCTGACTGGCTTTTTGCCTTTCGGGCAGAACATGCACTGTAAGGACAGTGTTCTAACCTGAAAAAAACTGAAATATCCTAACTACAGATTCTCCTTGCCTTCATAGTTATTTATTGTTTCAGCAGAAATGTAGACGTTTGTAAATAGTTTAAAGGAAAAAAAGATTTCTATGTAAAACAAAAGAAAAAAGTATTTATTAGATCTAATATAATGAATATATAGATGAATATATATATATATATATATATTTAATTAGTCATTTGTTATGTTCTTCTTGTGAGGTTACAGTATATTGAGATTTTATCTGTGTAGTTCGTTTGCACAACGTAGTCCAATCCATAGCTTTTTAGAAACCGTCCCTTGTGCCTCTAGGCTTTTGGTGTCTATTCTGAATTTGGCGCAGTGTTCGCTGCAAAAGAAAACTGTTTTTTTCTTTGTTCTTTGTGGTTAATTCTGACTTTTATCTGTTTGAGCCTCCTTGTTCGCAGGAGAATAATAAGACAAAAAAAATAATAAAATATGTAAAAATAAATCTTAATTAAAAATGATAAAAGTTGAAAAGGGGAGCTAAGTGTGAGAGGTGGGGGTTTGGTGGCAGTGTGTAAAGCCACAGTGTTGTGTTGCTCATTGTTTCTCTCTGTGAGCTTCAGACAAAATGGCCGCTCCATCTGTAAGAGTGAACCACATTGGCCTTTTTTAGGAAACAATGGGCACAACAACTTCAACTTCATTGTATTATCACATCACAAGTTTACAGGTGTAAAAGAGTGGGTGAAATTATTTGCAAGCTTCCCACAAATTGCATTTACATTTTAAGTAAGAGTAAAACATATCAAAACAAATCTACATAATGTGTGTAATAAAGACCTCAGTGTATTGTACAAATAAAATACATAAATAGAAGCAGATATCAAATATGCATAAAATGTATGGAAATGGGAGAGTATGTACAGTCATACAGTATATACAATACAGTGATTGTACCTTCCACCTCTTAACCCCTGCCACACAAACAACAAATCATCATTAGAGCATGAAGATCGTACACCAAAAAAACATATATCAAGACTAGGTTTAGGATTGTTTTAGTCATTTATTGTGGAATGCTGCCCTTCTGTGTCAAATTTCAACCTATCCAAAATGGAAAGGAACTATGTAGCCACACTATAAAGGAGGGTTTGATGGGAAATGTACAGAAGAACAGGTGCGAGTGGGCAGGTGCATGTTTACGCACCAGAATGCCATCTGTCAAATGTGTGTGTGATTGTGTGTGTTTATTTCGTCACTGTCATCAGAGAGAAAATGTCTTGGAAGAGGGAGGGTGGGTGCTGGCTAGTTTGAAAAAACAAAAAATGGTATGGCTATGTTTTTTGTTAGTTTGAATTAATTTGTTTACAAGTTAAAAGGTGCAACAAAAAAGTCCATTGTACAAAGACCTCATGTATCAGTGTCTGTCTGAGGGAGTCCATGCCTTTCCACACCTCCATTGCCTTTTCTGTCTTCCACGACTCTGTGCGCGTGTGCACGCTTGTGAATGTGTGTGTGCGTGAGCGTGACTCCCTCCTCCACATGCTATGTTGGCAACCATGGTGCAGAAGGGCTGGGGGTGGGGGCAGCCTCAGCCAGAGTACTGGATGGGTCATGTGATACATGAACTAAAATCGCTCTGCCCCTCTCTCTCTTTCGTGTGCCCCCCTCTACAAAGACCCGGTGCTTTCAGCATCTGCCTTAAGAGAAGCAGGTGTGGAAATCCTCAATGAACAAGACTTCAGTCGGTCTCTTGCCTAGTCCAGTTGTTTAAGCTATCGGTTTCAACATCAGGGGGAATAGTGACTCCCTTCCTCATGTTCATGTGTATATTTGGGTTGACATTAATTTTGGTTGTACAACGTTGGCTACTTGCCTTAAAACAGAAACAAATGTAAGACATGACAGAAGTATATTATAGATATATATGGGTGTTTATGATATAGCAACATATATCAAAGTTCATTCCTTTTTCATCAGGGCTGCCTCAGATGTGGTGCTCTCATGTAATACACAACACAGTGCACACATTAACTCTAACACCTCATCCTACCCCTGCACACAACATGATTATTATCATTACCACATCACATATTGCCTTTCACCACAGAAAGGACAAATGTCTATTGTTGAACAATGAGGAGAATAAATGGTGGACGTTTTGTGCACACTTTTTAGACAATTGGAGAGAATTTGGACATTCACTTCTAAAGAAATTTTACTTCAAATGTGGTTAGAAAAAGAGAAATGAATGCTGTAACAGTAATTTATATTTGCCAGTGATACAAAAGGAATAAAGCATTTGAAATCCTTGTTTACCTATCTATCAACCTTGTCTTTGTGTTTATTGGTGGCTATTTGCCAGTGATACAAAAGGAATAAAGCATTTGAAATCCTTGTTTACCTACCTATCAACCTTGTCTTTGTGTTTATTGGTGGCGGCGAGTGCTGTTAACTCTGCAGTCACGTGTCACGACACAAATAAATCTCGGGAATAATTAGATTCTAAGAAACAAGTTTCCTTTGGCACAGGAAACCAATGCCCCTCGTTTCTCATAATGAATACACTTTATGTGCAACCTTCAACAGGCAATAATGAGGAGGGGGTTTTCTGCCCTTGGAGATAAAAGAGAGACTCCATGGGTGGGTTGATCCTCGCCAATCATCTCAGTGTGTTTCTCCAGACTGTAATCTGCCCGCCAAATCCCAGGTTTGTATGATCACAGCCATCTGACAACTGTTCAATAACCAACACACACACAGTAGGAGGGGGAGGTGGGCATCTTGAGCAGCATCCATTCCTTACATCCCTTCTAAAGCTAGCTGACTGCTAGGGGGAGGGGAGAGAACGGGAGCGTGGTAGATATTCTAGGACAGGGAAAGAGCTGTGCAACTACCACACCTCAGTACAATTCCATTCTATAGGCCTTGCTGCTGTGCTCCCAGAGGAATGCACTTGAATTTGAGAAGAGTAATGTAATATAACTCGTCAATGTTCTATGTAGGACACACCTCTGGGATTTTCAAGCTGCTACCACTTTCTACCCCACCTTCCCTCTTCCACCAAAGGCTACTCCACGGTCCTCCACCAGAAGAATATTTTAGCTTTTCAATCACCCTCAATATTCAAGGCTATATCTACAAATCCGCATTGTTGAAAGTGAAGACCTGCACATTACAGTTAAACCCCCTTGAGATCATTGAGATCATGGGAATAAGTGAGTTGCACTGTCGGTGGAGGGAGGAGCATCAGGGTCAGGGCTGCTGTCAGAGATGGTCCTGACAGGCTCCAACACAATAGAACAGGGTTTCTCAAAGTGGGTGCCGTGGCACCCTAGGTTGTCTAGGGGTGCTGCAGAGCACTTTGATAATATTTGGAATTTTTCAATATCACTTCCGTTTAACCACGTATGGTACCTCTAAAGTAAACTTACCCTGTACGTCCTTTTTTCGATCTACGCCAAATCTCTTTGCCAAAACGTGTCGCATTGTGACGCGCTGTGACGCGTTGTGAGCTTGTAGATCAGCTATTTGTGGCGAATGTTTACCCCAGAATAGTGATGCTGGGGTTCAAGTGGTTAAACGTCAAGTATAAGGTTATTTTCAATCTGCCCTAATAAAACACATATAGCCTACTCTCAAGTTGTGTCTCCTTGTGACATGACATGCTGTATCTTTGGGGGAAAAGATTTACATATTTACGTACCTTAATATGACATAAATGTAAGGTGCTATAAAGTAACACCGTAGTTCAGGGGTGCCGTGGATGAAAAGGTTATTTACAGGGGTGCCCTGAGCCAAGTAAGTTTGAGAACCGGAGCTATAGAAGAGGACTGTCTGAACATCTGCTCACGTGGCTCTGCCTGGGTGATGTCCAGTGCTGCAGTGGTGACCTCATGTCCTTTCCAACAGACTTGAGGGCCACTGTTGCTCTTCTTGTACCATTAGAAAATGTGTTTTAATGATTTATTAATGTGGCATTTTTAAACCTAGTTTTAGGTTTCTATTCCTATTAATGATAGAGTCAGGGTTAAGCTAAACAATGTTGTGCTATTGGCCTGTTACAGTACAGAGTTATGTAAATAGAGTAGTATGAGTACATGGTACCATGATAATCCTATGAATTCTCTCATTGTCACTTTTGATTCTGACCAGGGTCTCCCGAGCTTAACAATATGCACTGCCCTCATAATACTGTACATTTTGTCGAAAGGAGGAGATCAAAGTTACATACTGTAGCCTAGCATCCCTATTCTGCGGCAAACATTCGGCGAAAATAGCAGATCATTTGTTGTGAGCTTGTAAATCTGCTATTTTTGGCAAAGACATTTATTGTCGAGCGAAAATAGGAGCGGGGCTAGTAAGTCAACTAACTAAGTTAAATTGTTTGAGCTGCACAGCTTGGGTTTTTACTCTCACAGTTTACATGAACGCTGAGGATTTCACTGTGTATAACACAATGAGATCCAACTCTACCTTCCTCAAGTATGAGGTGAATTTGCTGCTGTAGTGCATGGACCTACAGGGCTATTACTGTAATAGGACATTGTATACAATGACATAACCTACCTGGTGGAATGTATGTATACAAAAGCGGCATTATCAGCTGAGTTATGTAAGTGTCTGTATGCTTGTGTATTTACACAGTTACTGAGAGGGGTCAGACTCACCCCCAAACAGCCAGATTAGGCAGATATGTAGGTTTATCCCAGCCGGACACACCGTGGTCACAACCAACTATTCACACATGCATGCAGGCACGCATGTATGCATACATGCACTCACACACACACACACACACACACACACACACACACACACACACACACACACACACACACACACACACACACACACACACACACACATTAACAAATTAACACATGCACACAGACACAGAAGGACACACAGCGACACACACCAAACATAACACATACGTGTAGACAAAGGTATCCACTCAAACACAGACACTCGCTTACACATCAGCACAGGCACCATGCACACCTTCACTGTTCACATGTGTACATGTGCATGTACATGTACATAAGCATGTAAAATCACTCATTAACACTGAGACAGATACCATCATATTGACAGAGCTAGCACTCACACATACTGTAAACATTGACAAACATACATAAATGCACATTCACAAGGTGCAACACATAAACATCACAATCAAAAAAAGAACCTCAAAATGGCATGCACTATGGAAACACACACACCATGTTGCCCTTTGGAAAAATAAAGTGAGTACACAGACTCAATCACTTACGGACATCAGATCACCCACTTCAGTGGTTAGTTAGCTATTTCCTCTCCTCGTGGCTAAAATATGCTTTAAACAACAGTCATACAACAAAGTATAAATTTGGCTTTAGTGGTTTCCTTATTCTTTCGTGTATCATCATCAGATGTCCAGCTCAATGTTGTGCAGCCACGCCCTCGTCTCAGGTCCCACGTCGAAGAGGCCGGCCTCCAATGGTGGCTTCTACATGGCACAGGTGGTGATTATGTGATCGGCAGTCTGCTCAAGCTCCCTGAACTTGCATGCTGTGCTGTCTGCCAGGCCCACCTCTTCTTCATAGATGTTTTGAAGCGGCCAACCCCAGATGATGCCGTCAGTGGGAAATAAGATAATATAAATCTGTACTGATCCCCACAGGGAAATTCAGGTGTCATAGCAGTACATTGTCCTAACAGCCTATATGGCTGACAGATCTGACGCCCTGGGAATTCTGAGATCTGGGTCAGCGACTGGAGACCTGACTGATCATTCAGAAACACAGCTTATAACTAAGATGGCGGTATAAGACAGTCGAGTGAGTGAATGAGTGTGATGTGTGGGTGATGTGTGATGTGTGTGTGTGTGTGTGTGTGTGTGTGTGTGTGTGTGTGTGTGTGTGTGTGTGTGTGTGTGTGTGTGTGTGTGTGTGTGTGTGTGTGTGTGTGTGTGTGTGCGCGTGTGTGCGTGCGCGTGCACGTGCGTGCATGCGTGCGTGAGTGCGAATGTGTGTGTGCACACATACTTTTGTGTACATGAGAACTAACAGATGGAGAAACCGGTCTGCATGTGGAACGGAGATCTCAAGGGATGAGAGGGAAAAGTGCACATTATACAAGATTAGTGCACCCCAAGTTGGAGGGAAACACTGGCTTGCATGTGACCCATAGTAAAGAAACTGCTTAGAAGTCCAGAACACCACCTGGCATATCAAAGCAGCCTTGTAAAATGAATTTCAAAGGAGCTTCACTGGTCGTGATGGGAGGAGATGGGTGACATTGAATAGGCACTATTGCACAAGTGGATACACTATGATGGATTCATGTGTCAAATACACATAAAAAGAGACGCCAGTGCTAAACTGCTATTCGCCGATTTAATTCAGTACAATTCAATTAAATTCAGTTTCTGGGTAATTAACTTCAACTCAGCTCAACAGAATAATATATAGCATTTTTGTAAACAGAACATCTGCAGTTCACTCCCTTTGTATGCTTTATTTATTGAAACAATAGGAATGTTGAGAGAGACTATGTATGATGCATAGAAGACGTGGCTCTGGTTAGATTCAATCCTTGGCTAGCAGGGACAGGTGTTGTTCGGGAGACAGGCATCTTACCCACCATGGCATTATAATGGGCATGTGACAGAATGTTTGTCAGACAATTTGAGCTCTCCTGTTTGAGGCATGGATGATATGAAATGAAATGGGGCTGCTGTCCTCTTTTTGTGTTGTTTTGACAGACCAACAGACAGACAGACAGACAGACAGATGCCTCATTATGACATGAATATCTGCTTACCTGTCAAGTCCTGCTGAGTCACCTCTATTGCCACTTCTCAATAGGGCCTTTTGTTACCTCTCCTTCTGAAAAGGTCTGCTCCCAGTCTGCTACGATCCACTTCCCCCTGACGGTGGCAGCCAAGGTGAAGTGGTGCAGTATAGGCGATCACACAAACAGAGAAACACTCTCTCTCACCTAAATCAGTCTCAGACAATGCTATGTTTCTGTTCAAAGATGGTCTCTATTCACTGTTTGCTTTATATATCACATTAACTCCCTCATCCCCTGACCCCTGTATGTGTGTAATGTCACTGTGTGTCCATGAGTATTTCTGTGACTGTTGGGTTCAGGTAAGGGGAGAAGCTAATACTGCCTTGACAAAGTCAGCTCATGTTTCAGGCTGACTGAGTATGAGCCTGTTAATCTACTCTAGGAAAAATATGAATGTGAGAGAACTTCACACTATCTATAATGTGCATTTTAACCTTTATTTATCCTGGAAGCTGAGCATACGCCACTTCTTCAACAATGTCTTGTACTGCACATTCGTAGGAGACACAGTTAACCAATATAACAGCAGTCAAATCCTACACAAATGTGAAGGAATGGCTTTCTGCAGGTTAAATGAGGATGAACTGGAAATGTGTGGTGTAGTTGTGGTAAGGTTGAGATTTTGTTGCATTTGGCCCTCCTCCAAAACAAATGGAGAAACCAGGCATTATTATTATTATTATTAGTATATGGCGCCCTCTAGTGATTAAATGAGTAAAGATCAAGTCTAATGCCTGTTCTTTGGAACAGTCCAATATTATGGGAGCAATGCGTCAACGGGGCGCCATATTTGTCCGGTCAAGAAGAAGCTACTCCTCCTAATGCTTATCTGTCAAGGAAGAAGAACCTTGCTTCTTCAGATTGCAAATATCCCCCGACAGTTATTATGATGATACAGGTGTACGGCTTAAATTAGAAGTGTGGGTTTCTTTCATACCAAAATGCAGATCGTAACAGTAATTAAATGGTTATAAAACTATGTTTTATTAATATTTTGTGTTTTGTCTTATCATTTACGACTCGGGCACATTTCCTGAAGACAAACATCTAGAGAACGGACGGCCACATGATCTATGGCTCCACATGACCATAGATCATGCTGCTTCCTGTTTGGTGCTGAGAGAGCACGCCGATTGGTTGTTGACTGCGTTCACGTCATTGAACTTCATATGAGCATGCGCATTAGCGCCCAACACTTTCAACGTGTTTGTAGCGCGACGCGTTTGTAGCATAGAGTGTAATTAGCTACGTTTGTAGCCATAGCGGAACTTCAAGATTTGTAAAAGGGCGAGCAGAGCGGAACGCGCGCGCTCTGCAACAACATCTGCTAAACCAGCGTTTTATACGTAAATGTAAGCTAAGCTTTAAGTTACCAGACTTTAGCGTTTCAAAACTATTACGTAAACATGCCGACGTGCAGGGTTTGATTGGTTAACACGCACGTTATTAATTGAGAAAGCAAGATGTTTTGTTCAAATAACAAATAGGCTAACGTCGGCAAGTGTTTATGTTAACTCTAGAATGTCTCTTATTGTGTTGTATGTATTCAATGAATGTACACCATTTAAAAAAGAAGTCCTAAGGCTCGAAACTCTCGATCAAAGAAGAGTTTTCTACGGAGCATAAGTAGTAAAGTAGGTTTCGTCCAGAGGGTTGCATCTCTTAATTTTAATAGCTAGCATCTAGAGTTGCAACACCAACCCTTGACAGCCCATACATCCAAACAGGAAAGTCCAGTCTGATCGTATTAAACGACGTTAAACTCACCAACATTGCAGCAGTACGGAAAGCTTTGATTATCCTCTTTGTAATCTGTCAAGATTTTGTTTAATAAAAATCCACCATAATATATGTTATCAGCTACTTTCTGTCAATAAATCCCGTGCAGGTGATTGATTGATTGATTTATTGATTGAATACTTTATTAGAAGTTTGCAGAAAAAAACATGAAAGTACAGTTCAATACAAGGTCAGCTAATAGGAATAACAAAACCCAAGAAAGCAATTGGCTTGTTTCCATTAGGGGTCCTTTGTACTCAATTCATAGTGGCATTAAATGACATACACTTCTATGCAGAACATCATAAGCAGTTTAAATCAGTTTGTTGTGATTGTGGACTTCATTTACGTTTTTGAAGTACTTTGACAGGTAGCCTACATGGGTATAACGTTGTGATGTATCTTGTAGACCAGGTCCATTGCACGTTGCTGTACTCTATCCTCTACCCTGAGCCATCCGACCCTAGCAAAGTGAGCAGGGGTTAGATGAGTTGTGGGTGTAAGGCCAAGAAGTGGCCTTACCAGTTTGATTTGTGATGTCTGGAGCCTTGTTTTTAAGGCATGGTGGTGATGTGGTACCATGAGGTGCATGCATAGTCGAAGTAACCTTGGATGAGGGCCCCTGTTAAAGTCCTCAAAGTATTCTTACTGACTAGAGAGGAAATCCTATACAAAAAAACATGTTCTTTGGTTGACTTTTGATTACTCTTTTTTGCCATTTTATCACTGGAAAGGTTTGCCTCTAAAATGGAACCTAGGTAGGTAATTTCCTCTTTTCTTGTGATAACATCATCACCTACTTTGATTGTGAAGCTGTCGGCCGAGGTTAAAACTAGACCCAAAGAGAATGGATTAAGTTTCCCACCACCTTTATGTATTTGCACTCTTATTTACTGAACATTTACCCTGTCATATGTTGACTATTGTCTATTGCTCTCTATTGTAAATTGTACTTGTAGAAGCCAAGTAGTGTGTGTTTCGACAATCTAGTTTGATTCTAACCCTAGGCATATGCTGTGTGTGTCACAGATTGGGATTACTTCACTGAGCAGTTGCATCCACATCATCTCAAACCGCCTTGGATTAAGAGCAGGTGCCAGGTTGTCACAAATGTTACAGTCGTGATGGAGGGTGATGATGATGAGTTGGTTATGACTCGAGAGGAGCTCCGAAGATGGATCAAGGAGAAGGTGAAGGGGAAACAAAAGGAGCTGTTGGACTCAGCAGCAGTGCAGAGCAGTCGGCTCCAATCCCTGTTCGACAGGAGCGAGAGGCGGCAGATCGAATACGACAAGCTCCGAAGGTGAGTGCCATGGGGTATTTGTGTGTGTGTGTGTATATAGATGTGTGTGTGCATGTGTGTGTGTATATATATATACACACACACACACAGACACACACACAGCACCAAAGTCTGACGTAATTTACGCATCCTACCTGGGTCGCGGTCCCCCCCCACCCCCCACCCCATTCTGAATTCCCATATACGTCTTTAATATCGCGTCAAATAAGAACTGTGTGAGAAAACTGAGGGTGAGAAAACGCTAATGTTACTTCGGCCAAATTAGTTACATTTTCGCCAGAAACAGACTGTATCAAATATGAGCGACTGACTATCATAAACGATACAGAACCACCTCCCTGACAACATCCTTGATTGTACTTGGCAGGTCAGTGGACGAATGTGAGGCTGTTGTGAAGGATCTGTACAATTCGCTTGGTTGGGAGTACAAAGACACTGACTCAGAGGATGAAACACTCTGCACAAACACTAATGATGAAGCTACGGTGAACAGACTCGACGATGATGTAGACCACAGTAAGGATGATGTTGAAAATATAAAATAGAGCTTTACATGTATTGTCAGTGTCTATTGAACGTAAACCTGTATTTTGGTTGTTTAAAATGGATGAGATTTGCACATGCCTTTCTGTTGTATTGTATGTTTGTGAGCAAACTTGGTTAATTACATTACCGTAATTTATGGATATTTCTCTAGCTGTGCAAGAATGAAACAGGAGTTAGTAAAAATTACAAAATAATTTAAGAAACAAAGATGAGGAACTAAATAGTAATTACTAATATGAGATTTGCAAAAATATCTATAAAAAAACAAAAAACAAAGAGACAACAGATTTCATTAAGCAGACGTTTGGGAATGACCAGCACACCGGCGTCTACACTTGCACAATTAAGACAACTTTTTATTATAAAGGCAACGTTTCAATGTAAGAATGACTCTCTGCTGCCTATGTCAGCAATTTATGTGAATTTCTTTTATCCAGAAATGTATTGGTATTCCTAGGCATTTCACACCATCCAAGTGATAACATGTTATGATTTCACTAACATAATCCAAGTAATGACATGTAATGAGTTTATTAACATGACATTATCATTTTATTATATTTTCACACTTTTCTCCGTCCTAGGTGATATGCCTCATTTATCTCCATACGACGTCATCCCTTCTGGAAGCATTGTGTCCTCTAACCCTTCTGTTTCCAAGTCACAACACCTACAGACTACCGGGGTTCAGAATTCACACAAACCTGCACAAAGAGATAAGCCTTCCACCTCAGAAGATGAAACACGCCACACAAACGCTGATGATGGAGCTGCGGTGAACAGATTTGATGATGATGCTGCAGACAACAGTAACGGTACGTTTTAACTCATTCCCTGCCTAGAACGACTAAAACGACTTCTGTCCTTAAGCCATGCCTGCCTAGAACGACTAAAACGACTTTTTAAAAAATAAAAAAATAAAAAAATATTTAAATTTTTTTTTTTTTTTTTTTTACTTTTTTTTTTTTTTTTTTCACCCAAAGACCAAGGAGATATGATTTTTCGAAGATCTAGACTCCTATCCACTTCCTTGTTAACTTAAAACTTAAAAATACTCTATCTCGGCTCCTGAGTACTTTTTTTTTTTCAATGAAAAATCTTGGCAGTGGGCAAACGCGGCCAGAAAAATTCTGGCAGTGAATGAGTTAACAGCGGGCGACTCTCGGGCGATGCCGGGCGACATCGTCCAAAAGATAAAGAAAATCCATCTTTCATCGCCCCCCCGCCCACTTCGCCCGATCGCCGGCTCTCATAGAAGGATAAAGGATAATTCCTTTTAACAGGTCGTTCATGAAAGTCCTTGCGGTCTTGTTTCCAATGAGAACCTGTGAGCAATTAGGGGTTAAGAGTCTTGCTCAGGGACAAATTTCATTTCATCGACACATATGCTGATCTGGCCTGGAATCGAACCTGGGGCAACCAGGGACTCTGGCTCCCTAGGCGGGTTCACTAACCATTCAGCTATGGCCGCCCCTCTGACTTTCTTTATCTTTTGGACGATGTCGCCCGCGATCGCCCGAGAGTCGCCCGCTGTTAAAACGCACCGTAAGGATGATGTGTCATTGAAAACAAATTAGAGAAAATTTGACAAATGTTGTGATGACATGTTATTAATTGATTAACACATTGGCTGCCATCTTTTTTTTTTTTTTTCTACAGTAGACTGCCAGACTTTTTCAATGAGAAAAAAAAAGTACTCAGGAGCCGAGATACAGAATTTTTAAGTTTTAAGTTAACAAGGAAGTGGATGGGAGTCTAAATCTTCGAAAAATCATATCTCCTTGGTCTTTGGGTCAAAAAAAAAAAAAAAAAAAAGTTTTGAATTTTTTGTTGTTGTTGAAAGAACGCAGATCTGCGTTCTTGGCAGCGTGCGCTCTGCGGACGCAAAAGAACGCAGATCTGCGTCCATGGCAGCCAATGTGTTAACATAAAGTGATATAATATTATGATTTCAGTAACATAATCTTCACACTTTTCTCCTTCGTAGATATGCCTCATTTATCTCCCTCGCAACATCCGCAGACTGACAGGGATCAGGATTCACACAAAGAGACACTAAGAGATGAGGCTTCCTCTACTTCTCTTCCAGCTAACCTGAAGAAGAAGAAGAAGAAGAAGAAGAAGGCAGCAGTAGTCCTTCCCAAACACCCGGTGAACACTGTTCGCCGTTCTCTCCGTTCCCTGCAGCAATGCAGCTATAAGGAGGAAGAGGAAGAGAATAGTGAATATGATTCTGACACGCATTGGGAACCAAAAGAGGACAGCAGTTCCAGTGGCTCTGATTGGATGGGCTCTGACTCAGAATCCCGGTCAAAAAAGAAAAGAGATGAGCAGACACTGACACCAAAAGTGAACACCAATATCATAAGCACACCTGTTGCACCAAAGACCAGCTACACTGCTGCAAGCAAAGTGACTCTGTCACAGACGAATATTATGACCAATGGACGAACAAATACATCCACCACAACGCAAAAGCTAATTGGAGGTAAAATCTGGGTCTTGATCCATGTTTGCAACTACAGTGCTTCAAATACAAACCTCATTACATATCACTGCAATGTTGATATCCTTTCTTCCTTGGGTTTGTATGGTCACTGATATTGACTGATGGGAATTTATAGCTGTTGTCTTATCTAAAAAGTAACAGCCACGTACAATACATCCCTGTGAACGCTTTCATAATCCACCTATAGATACTTGGATATGGGAAAGTTGGGGATAGTTTGCTGTCTTTCCTGCTGCTGTATTTCTTATGCAAAAAAAAAACAAAACAAATGAGGAGGGAGACCACCGTACAATGCAAAATAATAATTTGAATGCCTTCAAACGTCTATTTGTATGTGTACTGTATATGCATGCATATGTGTGTATGTGGATGTATGTATAGGCTAGTGACCAGTGGTTGGCTTAATGCTAGTATGTTTATTGACTCACACCATTCTCTCTCTCTATAAATATATTTATATTTGACATGATTTCACACGCTTACCATTGCTTCCCGAGGAAGAGTTTTCCACTCAAAACGCTTTGCAGAGTACTCTGTAAGATTTTATGCCATTTGATTGTTCGTTTTGTCTAAACAAAAGTTGTAAAAGAAATAGACGTTTGAAGGCATTCAAATTATTATTTTGCATTGTACAGTGGTCTCGCTCCTCAGTTGCTGTTGTTTTTTGTATTTTTACATATTGGTCCTCTATCTTGCAGGAAATTCATGTGCACTGGTGGCTTCCCCCAACCCAGACACAAAACCCCCTAAGGACCTCCCAGAAGAGGCGTTAACGGTTGGCATGGAGGTCTTAGCCAGGAGGAAGCCCAACTTCTGGGAAAAGGGAAAATTAACAGAGATCATAGCAGAAGGTTTGACAATGTTTTCAGCAGGACCCACTCTTGATGATTTATATTTTGGGATATTGCCTGGTTTATGGTTTTGACATGCATAAGGAGAAAGGTTTCCCAGTAAAATACCTTAGCCAGTGCAACATGCATTTTCTTGATTCAGGCCTCTGTTATTCTATTTTTAAATTGTACGGTGAATTTTGGTAGGTGTAGGCTAGGCCCGACCTCGATTATTCGAATAGTCGACTAATCAGTCGAGGGAAGTCTTAGTCGACTGCCAATCTCTTAATTCGACTGAGAGATTGGCCTAATTTGTTATATTAATGAACTAATAGTTTGCCAAAAATAGGATATACATCATGATTGAATGGGAGAAACCAAGCAAGTATATGTTAAATCAGACATTAAGCACCCATACAGCCCAAATGGAATGTTCCTCTATTTTTTTGCATGATTCGACAGAGATTGGCAGTCGAATCAGACTGATTCGACTGCCAATCTCAGTCGAATCGTGCCAAAAAAAAAAATCTAAACAAGAAAACTTTCAACTTTCAAATTTTTTTTGGTGTTGCATTAGTCGACTATAGGCAACATTTGGCCAATCAGATTCGACTATAGAAATCCTTAGTCGGGGACAGGCCTAGTGTAGGCCTAGCCAGGGTTGAGCTCTAGGGGGTACGGGCGGGTACGGCGTACCCTTAGTTCTGAGACTGTGGGGGCTGGGGGCTCGCGCGTGCTCCACATGCACTCACCGTCAGCGGCGGTCGTTAACACCTTAAAATTTAAACAATAGCATCTGAAGGTTCGCGCCGTCAGTGGCGAGACATTCTCAATAGCGTCTACCTGGCTGCTTTGCATAACATTGGGCTACTGGAGAAAAGCCATGGACTTGAATTGAATGTGTTACATTCCTCTCACAATGAGAGACAACAGTCTCTGCACTGCAGTGTGAAGGGGATTGCTTAGCAGAGCACCCAGTTCTCTGAGACAAGACAAAGACAAGTTGTCTGATTATTTTAACTGCTTATGTGTGGGTGAGTCTATGTAAAGTAAAGTAAGTTTTTTTTTATATAAAACTAAAAGGAAAGTAAAATAATTGATTAATTGAAACAAAAATAAAAACAACAAATTAACAATGCAACAAAATAATAAGAAATATAAATACATTAATAATCACATGTTGAATACAGTATTAGTAAGTGGCTATATGCACATGCCTGTGCGCGCGCACGTGACGTCATAAAATACAGTACCCTTAGTTCAAAAATCCACAGCTCACCACTGGGCCTAGCTATGCCTGTTTCCTCCAAACTAGATTTTCTGCCAATATGCATTGTCTTCAAATTAATTTAATTAGTGACAACCTGAACTGATGCACATCATTTGCGCGCCCTCGTTTCCCCACCAAGTTCCCTAGGAAACTAATGGATAGCGTATACCTCCAAAAGCACTTTCCAGCCACTAGATAGTATTTCAGAACATACCTACTGTGACACAATATTTTAGGGCCAGGATATGGTGAGCATGTTTGCTCTGGTGATAACGTAAAGGGATCACTGCCAACCGTCACCACTGTGACTGTCACTGTTATCAGAAGATAATCAACTGGTCTATTTTAAGCATTACACAGCAATTGCTCCAGTTGTTATAATGTTACCATTTTTGGTTTCACACAAACAACCAACACATGGTCAATTCCTCATTCACAGATGGTGTGCAGAATTACGAGGTCGATTTTGGGAAGAAAAGGATCCTGTTGGCTGGACATCAAATTGCTTTTTGCCACTCAGCGGCTGTGGACCGGCTGTACGTTGGTGCTCGTGTGGTGGCCAAGTATCAAGAAGCTGAAAGGTCCTGGTTTGATGCTGGTATCCTGGTGGATCTCCCCAATAGAAAGAACCGGATGAGGTTAGCTTGTGTGCGTGCGCGCGTGTGTGCGCGTGTGAGTGTGTGTGTGTGTGTGTGTGTGTGTGTGTGTGTGTGTATTTTTGTGTGCACATCTGGGTGGTGAGTTATGGTAGATTTGGGTGTGTCTGTTAAGTTAAATATACATTTTACTTATTCTATTGTAATAATAAATAATAGCAGCAGCAGCGAGGGTACACCTCTGAGACGGCTGGCCACAATTCTTACTTATGCGTATAAGTTACAGTAGAAGTTTTTAGCTCAATTCCAGTTTCGGGGTTTGACAAAAGAATGTTTCTATCTTTCAGGTTCCTGGTCTTCTTTGATGATCACACTCCCTCCTATGTTGGTCTGACTATTCTTCACCTGGTGTGCCGACCATGTAAGACGGACATGTCAATGTCGGGGGGTGGGGGGTGTTCAGTTTGAGGCGAGTCATTTTCAAAGGAACTGTTACTGAAATAAGTAATATTATTACAGCAAGACCTTACTTATAACGTGGTACTGCCAAACACTGATTACACCTAAAATATCTTAAATAGAGGAAGGAATTGCAAATATGTTCCTGTTATTTCATATACCGTACTGTAAGGAAGAACAAAACTAAACATGTGATTTGTCTTTATTTGTGTGTGACAGTGAAGGACGTGTGTGAGGATCTTACTGATGAGGCTCACAAGAATTTTATCAAGGACTATCTGCAGGTGTATCCAAACTCCTCGTTGGCTGTCTACAGAGTTGGGCAGACCCTGAATGTGGACCTCCAACGAATCCAGAGGAAGTGTGTGGTGGAGCAGGTTGACTGCCAGTTGATACAGGTGGTTTTCAAGGTGAGGTGCTTTCAACATGGTCCTGTAAATCGTGATTATTATAATTTTTTTCCCCTTCAAGTTTATTTTTTAACAAAAAAAACACGATTTTGATGTAGCAACTTCCACACTTGAGGGTACTATGCATCCGCGTCATCCGCTGGTGCCAGCGGATGAAGGCTGCCAGCACAGAAGCCACGACGTGCACGTGGATGTAAACAAAAAGTGTCCGGGGGGTAGGGGAGGGTCTCATCTATCCACTGGAACAAAAACATTTCTACCACGATCTAACGCGATTGACATTCATTATGGGTGGACATACAGTAGTAGACAATTTGTGACTACATATAAAAACAATGAATAGTTACAACATTGATGTAATTAATTGAATGAATTGAGGTTGAACGTGGTTCAAATACTTTCTTAGAGAAGGTAGAATTTGCCTCTTGGGATGAGAGACAGCGAGATCCAAATGTGGCGTTGGCGGGCGCCGCGGCGGTTGTGGCGGACGCCGCGAGCGCCGCGGCGGTTGTGGCGCTCGCCGCGAGCGCCGCGGCGGTTGTGGCGCTCGCCAACCGCCACGAGCGCCGCGGCGGTTGTGGCGAACGCCACGACCGCCGTGAAAACCGCCCCAAGCGCCGCGAGCGCCACGTAGGGTCCGCCATCCGATCCATCGACCATATCTGCGCTCTTCTGGCGCAGCCCCCCCCCCCACATGTCCCCCCCCCCCCACCTGCGTGCCCCCCCCCCCCCCGGGACGCCCCCCCGCCCAAGGGGTGGATAGTAATAATTGTATATTTTGCGCATTTGATCCAGAGCAGTTGAGATTTGATTCGGCCATATCTTTCTGAATGTAACTTGTATTTTTATAATTGTATTTTTCATATGATCTGTAAAGTTTATATTTTCATTTGCTACCAGGCATGAATTCATTATAATTTATTATATATATTTTTCCTTATTTTCTTTCTTTATTTACACGTGCGTAATAAACGAAGCATTTGAGATTTCATCCGCCCAGATCTTTCTGAATTTTACTTGAATTATTATAATTTTAATGTTTATATGATCCGTAAATTTTATATTTTCATGTGGTATCAGGCATGAATTTATTTTAATTTATTTTATTATTTTATTTCATTTATTTACATGCGCGCAATTACACACGCATCTAACTATTGGACTCAGCTCTGGGGACACGGTGCGGCTGCAGAGTTCACCTTGAAATTTGTCATTACAATTTTACTGTAGCCTAATCCACAAAAGTGTGACTGACTGTTAATTCCTTGAGTCAATACATTGTGTTTTTATCACCGGTGCCAGTATTATTATTATTATTGTTAATAGACCTTGCAACATAGAGCAACTTAAGTGCTTGCAGAACTTAATAATATAAGCACACTTATTCTCCAGGCAGACAGACCGAAACAGTCTGTCTGTCTGTCTGTCTGTCTGTCTGTCTGTCTGTCTGTCTGTCTGTCGGTATATATACGTGCATAAATTAAGCTTGGGTCATTGGTCAATGAACCTGGTGTGTCGGTCAGAAAATAACTGATCTATAAACTCACAACTCATCGCATCCTCATTCATTTCACTGGTCAAATGCAACAGACAGACAGCCAGACAGACAGACAGACAGACAGACAGACCAGGCCGTGACACCAAAAATAGCCGATCAACAAGCTGCAGCGCGATAGATAGATAGATAGATAGATAGATAGATAATATAAATATATTATACTGTAGGCTACACGGTTATAACCAAAGATAATTATGATAGGCTATATTATTATATTAGGCTATTAACATTATGCAAGCTAATTATATTTACCATGGTTACGTCAATAAGAAGACAGACAGATCTGTCTGTCTGTCTGTCTGTCTGTCTGTCTGTCTGTCTGTCTGTCTGTCTGTCTGTCTGTCTGTCTGTCTGTCTGTCTGTCTGGACGGACGGACTTACGGACAGATTGATAAGTAGACTTGATTATAGCCAATATATTATTTTATTTTCATTTACACATGCGCCTTTTCATCCAAATTGTGTGTTATATCATTTACTTGTAGCATGGTTAATTAATAGTCCCTGTTTGCATAGCCCCCAAATCGGGCTCCCCAAGTTTTGCTCGCTGTGTGAACTGTTCAAAGACGCAACAACAAGCTCCATACTAGCACTCGGTGGTACTGGTGCGTCTCTGACCGTGTCTGTCTGTCTGTCTGTCTGTCTGTCTGTCTGTCTGTCTGTCTGTCTGGCTGGCTGTCTGTCTGTCTGTTGCATTTGACCAGTGAAATGAATGAGGATGCGATGAGTTGTGAGTTTATAGATCAGTTATTTTCTGACCGACACACCAGGTTCATTGACCAATGACCCAAGCTTAATTTATGCACGTATATATACCGACAGACAGACAGACAGACAGACAGACTGTTTCTGTCGTCTGTCTGGAGAATAAGTGTGCTTAAGTTCTGCAAGCACTTAAGTTGCTCTATGTTGCAAGGTCTATTAACAATAATAATAATAATACTGGCACCGGTGATAAAAACACAATGTATTGACTCAAGGAATTAACAGTCAGTCACACTTTTGTGGATTAGGCTACAGTAAAATTGTAATGGCAAATTTCAAGGTGAACTCTGCAGCCGCACCGTGTCCCCAGAGCTGAGTCCAATAGTTAGATGCGTGTGTAATTGCGCGCATGTAAATAAATGAAATAAAATAATAAAATAAATTAAAATAAATTCATGCCTGATACCACATGAAAATATAAAATTTACGGATCATATGAACATTAAAATTATAATAATTCAAGTAAAATTCAGAAAGATCTGGGCGGATGAAATCTCAAATGCTTCGTTCATTACGCACGTGTAAATAAAGAAAGAAAATAAGGAAAAATATATATAATAAATTATAATGAATTCATGCCTGGTAGCAAATGAAAATATAAACTTTACAGATCATATGAAAAATACAATTATAAAAATACAAGTTACATTCAGAAAGATATGGCCGAATCAAATCTCAACTGCTCTGGATCAAATGCGCAAAATATACAATTATTACTATCCACCCGTTGGGCGGGGGGGCATCCCGGGGGGGGTCCCGGGGGGGGGGGGGGGGCACGCAGGTGGGGGGGACATGTGGGGGGGGGGGCTGCGCCAGAAGAGCGCAGATATGGTCGATGGATCGGATGGCGGACCCTACGTGGCGCTCGCGGCGCTTGGGGCGGTTTTCACGGCGGTCGTGGCGTTCGCCACAACCGCCGCGGCGCCCGCCAACGCCACATTTTGGAAGATCTGGCGGACGCGGCGGTTATGGCTGAAAATCTGACGGACGCGGCGCCGGTGGCGGAGGCGGCGGTTATGGCGGAAGATCTGGCGGACGCGGCGGAGGCGGCGGTTATGGCGGAGGATCTGGCGGACGCGGCGGTTGCCACGGCGGTTGTGGCGGCCGCCACGACGGCCGCCACCCGCCGTGGCGGTCGTGGCGGACGCGGCGGCCGCCGTGGCGCACGCCACTGCCACATTTGGATATCGCCCCTCCTGCTTGGGATAGCACAAAGTACTGATAAAGTAAATTAGAAAATTATATGAGTGCAGATATTTCTTTCATTAAATAAGAATGTAGCTAATCTTTGTTTTTACTCTAGCTTTAGAGGTATAACATTCTATTTAAACGTTTCTGTTCCGCAAACACACCGTGCAACTTTACATTCTTGTTTTTGAAAGATTTAGCACATTGTCATAAATTATCTTTGAAACAATTAAGCTTTTATTGTTTCTGTGATTTTGCTTGTCAATAAATATCATGGCAACATTTGTAATTCATGTCATGTACACAGAAAGTGTCAAAACATGAGATAACGGTTGTCTGCATGTCATACTCAGGATGATGAACAAAAGGAGTGGATATACCTGGGTTCCATAAGGCTCGAATACATCGTCAATTTGAAGAAACGGTTGGAGAAAGGAACAGAGCCACGCAAGGACAACCCCCCCTCCGCCCCCCAGCCGAGTTAGTATCTGCTCCAGTTATGTAATAATAATATGAGAGTTCATTCATATAGCACTTCTTTAAAAACAAAGTCGGAGTGTTTTACATAAAATGAAGAAAAGGATTCATCTTAATCTGTGATAAACTGCGACTAGCTCTCTGGGATAAGCTCTCGGTTTGTGCTTGAATATGTTGGATAGACAGACCAACTCGCTGACAGAGTGACTTCGAGATCGCACCTAAAATTTTATTGGTAAACAGAATAAAACACAATTAATTTAAAGGTGCAGTAAGTTATATATTTTTGGTTAAAATAAGTGTACAATGGCTCTTTATTCTGATGGTAATCATTGCTATAGTGTTTGTTCAGGAACATGGGTCTCCCTGTCTCTCAAGCTCTGTAGTAAACAGAAAATGCATTTTCAGGTTGGGATACCAATTTTATCCAATCAGGCAAACTCTTACAGGACAGAGTATAACATAAATACAAGTGAAATTGGAAGTGATGACTCAAAGAAGTGAGCAGACACATTTTTTTATTGGAACAATCTGAAATTGAAGCTGATAAATGGGTACTCTTTCCTGATTGCCTGAATGTATTTTCTGTTTATTAAATAGCTGGAGAGATGAGGAGCAATGATTACTATCAGAATATAGAGGTTTATGTTTTAACCAACAAATATCACTTTTACACTACCTTTTAACAATACATAGTCTATGTAAAGTTGAGAATGAAGCCACGCTGTATGATGTTCCACCGGATGTTCCGGTTTCACCCGGGGACCGCCCCTAATATGCCTAAACCTAACTTGAACCTCACAGAAACTATGCCTAAACCTAACCTTAAGAGTAGTTCACCCCAAAAAATACTTATTTTCTATAAATTACACACCCCATGAAGCATTGAATTCATGGAGATTTTTTTGTTTTTGTCGCATTCCTAAGCCAATAATTTGATGACCGGCGGAAAGATGATATCCGGCAGGAGACTCAAAGAGTCTCCTTTGAGTCTCCTACCGGAGAGACCGCCGCTCACAGAAACTATGCTTAAGCTCACAGAAACTATGCCTAAACCTAACTTTAACCTCACAGAAACTATGCCTAAACCTAACCATAACCGTAAACCTTACCATAAAACCATGCCCATCTGAGGCGAAACCCTCCGAAAAGAGGGAGAACTGGTACCAGACATCAAATTCACAGTCACTTTGTTGCAAAGTAAACCTCAAAATGTGTGTGGTAATGAGAACTCACTTCTTTGTCTCTTTCCATTCGTCAGTGACATCAACACAGACCATCCATCCAAGCAAGCCCTATCAGACCAAACCTGCATCCATACCAGTATCAGCAGTGAGCACCAACACCAGTGCTGACAGGCAAGCACTTGTGTTCCAAGTTTGTGTTATAAACGTTTCTCGAATGAAGAATTAACGATTTGAGGCTGAATGTAAAAATGTTAATCATTGGACAAGTATTGTAACGGACATACATTGTTTGATTGATTGATTGATTGATGTACTTTATTTAGTAAGACATGAAAACAGTACATGACAGTACATAACAGTACATGGAAGTACAAATTCACAATACAAGGTCTACTAAACTGGAAAGCTCATTAAAGGAGACACACCATGAATTTAAAAAAAATATTTGATATTTAATATCATATGGTGTATGTCCCTCAAACCATTTTCAAAAGGTTTGAGCCTAAATCAACACTCAGATATACTCATCACAAGTCAATTCTCTCAGGCTTATAAAGCACTTTCAGCTGCAATACCAAAATGTCCTGTTGGGCAGAGGGGTGCTGTACTGCGGTACTGAGCAATTCTGTCTGTCAAAATACATGGGCAGAAAGTTTCGTGATGTAAGCAAACTTGCCATTCTGAGATGGCCTGTTCAGACACGGCCATTCTGAAAATCTCTGAAATGAGAATGAATGACTGAATGTTAAAAAAAATGTTTTTTGGGGTACAAGAGACACTGGGGAGCCAAAAAAATACCAAAGAAATTAAAAAAAAGTGAAATTCATGGTGTGTCTCCTTTAAGCACTAAGCTTGTTTAAGATGAGATCCCCATGCACACAAATCATGATGACATATAAGAGACAGACAGATATACACACTACTATACAGAATGTCATACAATCAGTTTGTGGAGCTGCCTCTGGTGTTATGATCATGGACTTCATTAACATTTTGGAAGTATTTTGACAAATACAGGGGGATCCCAATGTTGTGGTGTGTATCTTGAAGACCAGGCCCATAGCAAGTTGCTGTACTCTGTCCTCAACCCTAAGCCATCCAATCCTAGCAAAATGAGCAGGGGTTAGATGGGTTTTGTGATTGAGGCCAAGAAGTAGCCTTACAAGTTTGTTTTGGGATGTTTGGAGCCTTGTTTTTAAGGCCTTGGAGGTGTTGTGATACCATGAAGTGCATGCATAATCATAATGACCTTGTATGAGGGCCCCTGCAAGAATCTTCAGAGTATTCTTACTGACTAGACGATCAATCCTCCCCAAATAGCGTGTTGTTTGGTTGACCTTTTTGATCGTTCTTTCTGCGTTTTTGTTACCGGAGTGGACATGATTTGGGAGTAAAACAGATTTACACAAAGTAGCCTGTCTCACACACTCACATCCAGCCTGTGTGTGTGTGTGTGTGTGTGTGTGTGTGTGTGTGTCTCACTCTCTTTGTTAACTTCTTTTCCTTTTATTGTGCACTTCATAACATGTATAACAGGGGTGCGCCTGGGCCGCCTATTGAATCTGAAATATGATTACTGTGTAATCATAGTATATAGTATTGTAGTATGTAGTAGTACATAGTATATACTATTTCACAGTCTTAGTGTGTGACTATTTGTGGACAATGAGTGTGATTGCCTCAGGGAAGCATTGATTTATTTTGTCTACTACATGCGGGTGCCGTGGTGTGCCTTTGGTATTGATACAGTTTATCAGTCCATGTCATAACGCACCCACACCCTACGGAGCAGGTATGTTGTAGTCACCTTCTACTGTCGCAGCGATTTCTCATGACAGTTTTAATTCAGTTTGGATCAGACTTGGGGATAGGACCAGGACCTGCGCCATTGTGCTCTTTTAAAATTATTTTTAAGTCATCAATGGTAGGGATGCAAATGATCGATTCATTCATTAATTGATAGTTCATAACCTTATCGATCGATTAACCGATAAGTGACGTTTTTTAGGACCGAAAGGAAAATTCTTGTCCGAAACCGAAAATGAGTGCAGGAACATGATAGCCTTAATATATATAACATTAACGAGCGTCAACGAGCATCAGCTGGACACACACACACCTCCCCTCTGCAGGGCTCTATGGAGTCTGTCTCATTTCTCTCCAAAAGCCCTTGAATATGATGGAATATGATTGAGGATTACTGTGATTATGGTAAGCTCACATTTGATATCGCACACACCATATCTGTAACTTTCACTAGCCCCCCCAAAGATCTCCGTAGATGGCGGTTAACAGTTGGATTTGAAATGATGGAGATCTCCGTCAATGGCAGGGAATGTGTTAATCGATTATAGATTAATTGTTAACATCCCTAATCAAAGGTCAAGGTCTCAACGTAAGGTCAAAGTTTAATCCTATGCTTATTCAGGGGTCATATTTACAATAACGTCTACAGAGCATGTGCACACGCATTGCCGAGCACCCGACAGATTGTGTCAAGTCACATAGACGCTTGTCCAGAACTACTTAACCAGCCGATAGGCCCATACGTTGGGGATCTACGTATATGGGCATAAAAGGGACAGATGGATACAGAAAACACCATGGGCTTACTAGGGATACAGACAGACAGGTGCTACGGTCTACGGAATGCATGCATTCCCAATTTTCATCGTTTCCGACTAGGCCGGTGCCCACAGTCTAGTTATTGTTAATACTGCTATCGGTGGTAAATATTATTGCTTAAGAACCTACGTATCTTCTATACTTGTATTAGGGATGAGCTACCAGTCGCCATACCAGCTTCTAAGATGGTAAAATACAGCCCTCACCGGTGCAGCCCAGCCTGTTTGGACCGAATCAGGCCCAAAGATCTGAAGCCACACACCGGACGCAACCCACTTCTGGCTCCTCTGTTTTATGAGTTCCACCGTATGAAAGCTCGCAAGCGTCATGCTGACAAGGTACTCATGCATTGCATTTCAATGACAATTTGTTATGAGAGAGAGAGAGAGAGAGAGAGACCCTTAGACTGAGCTAAAGAGGTGGGTTTTTAGTGTGGATTTAAACATTTCAATGGTGGGGCTGGACTTGATGTGCAGTGGAAGATTGTTAGGCTTCCCTGCCTAAGCAAAGGTTTTATTGATTGATTGCTTTATTGTTTTATTTGCTTCCCTCAAAGGAGTCGGCTCACCTCTACTACAGGTCTCCTTGTGGCCTGAGTCTCGGCACCATGGCATTGGTGCAAGACTACCTTCACAAGACTCGCTGTGACTTCCTGTATCTGGAGATGTTCTGCTTGGACCCTGACGTGTTTGTCTCCATCACCTGCAAGCCCTTGCCCTCCAAAGTATTCATACTAGACATCTCTAAGGGCAAGGAGCGCAGACAGATCTCCTGCGTCAACGAGATAAACAGCGATCGAGCTGTACTGCCGATGTATAGAAAGGAACGTGTGGCAACCGATGCCGTCTCTATCAACACCTCCCCTGACTTCCTGGTGGGCTGTGACTGTACGGATGGCTGCAGGGATAGGTGGGTGTGTACACGGGAACCTGAAAGGGGGTATCTATGATGATGGTCAAAATTTGTGCAACCACAAGCACTTGAACAAAGATTTTATAATGATGATGATTATCTAAGAATATGGCCAGAGCTACTTTTTATGTCACTTCTGACTGGAGAAGCTGACTTCTGGATATTAATAACTGTGTTTTTTCTTTGCAGTGTTGCATGTTCCTGCAGGCAACTGACTGTTGAGAGCACTGCCCTGAGCCCCGCTGGACCCTCGGATGCAAGTGCTGGTTATTATTACAAGAGATTGTACAATCCCATCGTTACTGGGTGAGTTTTCTCATTATCTGAGTCAAATTCATGATCAAAATCGATCCTGTATGAACAAAACCCATATTCATATAATATTACCCCTATTTTAAACAGCCAATATTTGTGTAGACGTGCTTGAATTCGTCATGGCTGAAGGCCTGTTTTTCTTTTTTTGGGGTAAATTTTAGCCAATTATAATTCTCACCTATCACCACTAGATCTGTTTCACCATAATTGAGATGGGCAGTATAGTATGTCATTCCTACTAATTAATTGTTTACATTTACTGCAGTAGTGCAGTTTTTTTCACCTTTGAAAACTGAGTGGACTTCATATCCTTATATTAAAATTGGCCTGGTCTGATTGGCGGTGCAACGTAGGTGTAAGCTCTATATGTGAGGGCCTAAGAAAAGAAAAATCTTTTAGTTATTTGTTCGAAAGCTTTGCTTGGTTGAGAATTAATAGTCTTTATTAGGTTTGTCTCAATGACAGCAGTGTTGTTGGTACTAGGGTTATAAAGATATAAGTGTAACTAGGACTATGTAATTGACTGATTCACTTAAAGGTTTTATTTCACAGTTACTACACTATATATTTTATGCATGTCAAGCTGTTTTTTATGTTGCTGATTTTTCTTCTGTTTCAATCGTTTTGTAACAATACATTTGTAACAATACATATTGGTACAACTAAGCGCTGTACAAATAAAGTTGATTTATTATTATTAATCAAAATGATGAGTCTTGACATATCCTCTGTCATCACTCCTTTCTCCTCAGTGTGTATGAGTGTAACGCTCTGTGCCGCTGTGATCCGTCTATGTGCTCCAACCGAGTGGTGCAGAATGGCATCCTAGTGAGGTTGCAGGTTTTTAAGACGCAAAATCGAGGCTGGGGCGTCCGCTGTCTGGATGATGTGGCCATGGGCACCTTCATTTGCACCTTCAGTGGTAAGTCACTCTGTCAGAGAGCCCTCTGTCAGCTGTACTTCTTGGGTCGAATCAGAGAATGGTACAGGTGGACAATGTTTTGCAACCACAACTTTCACTTTATACCAAAACCGATAGTCAAATCATCATTAAATGTTGATATAGTCCTCGTAACTAAGCGATTGCATAGAGTATATCTTTTTGAGCAGTGGAGAAAAAAGTCACATGAAAATCTTCTGTCTAAAATAAATGAATGCCACAGTACAGTTACAATCCTGCTTCCACACAGTGTATGTGGTGCGTTTTTCTAAAGAAGCATGTCAAACAAGGTTGTTGCTTACAATATACCGTTGCTGTCCAGCACCTCATTGTGAGCTTGGAGGTCCATTTAGCTGTACTTATCAATGATGAACAAAACCTCCTAACTCATCTTTGTTTTGTTTTAGTCATTTCCTGAAAAATGAACATTTTGGAGTTAGCTGGTTGCTGCCGGACAGCAGAGATATGCTTGTGTAATTGCATACAGTATATGCACAACTGATTATTTGTGGGGGGTTTTGGGGCCGTTTAGAAATAACTTTCTTTTAAATTCTAACTTTAAGCCTTCGGTACGATAATTTAACTTGCAACACTGATTCGTTGACTGCAACCGTTATCTTTTGTCACGGACATGCAGAATTACATTCCTGCAGTGGCTTCAACAGAATGGAATGTTGTCTCAGTTCAACATATCATATTTAGTACAGCGGGAGACAGTGTACAGTCATTAATAGTTTTTCCATTATATTGGACAAGGTTACTCAAGTACTCTCCCACAAACTCTCTCCCTCCTCTCTCTAGGTAGAATTCAGAGCAGTGGGCAGACGAAGAGTTATAACACAGAATACTGTGTTAAGCTGAACCACATAGAAGGGGCTGAGGTTCACAAGGAGGATTATGAGACCGAAGCCTACTGTTCAGATAGCGAATCAGGTACACTGATGGTTTCCATTTTTCCTCTGGAAAAGCCATTTTTATCGTTTTTTTTATTGGGGCACATGGGCATTGTTTGTTGAAATATGCAGATTTGTGTGAAGAATCTTGCATCACAGCCATTTTCTGTTCACTGCCACATTAAAAGCAGAGCTGTGTTTTAGACATTTGTATTTTGTTCATAAAGACATATTTTGACATCGCACTCGGTGTCAGTGATACCAAGATGACACAGCAGGGAGAATTAACCACTTGAACCCTAGCGTCCCTATTTTGGGGTAAACATTTGGTGAGAACAGGCAGATCTACATGCTCGCAGTGCGTTATGTTGTGACTATTTTCGGTGAAGAGAGTCGGTATAGAGGGAAATACTAGCAGTAATATGTCCTTCCATTATTCATTCAGCCAGATCTGGCTTAAAACTGAAAGATAACCATTAATCTAATTTCACAATCGCTCCTGCTGTTTTATCTTTTTTTTGTCCTCCTCACAGAACTTAACACATTGATTGCCTAGATCGAGTTAATTCGTTTTTGCGTGCCGCAATTCTGAAAATCGAGTTAACTCGTTCTTTGGAATTTTCATTGTTTAATCTGTGATCGCGCTGCTCTGTTTATTTTTCATCATAGTTTTCGTTTTCCACTTACTTCACACACACCGGGATCCGGTTTCATGACGCAGATTCCGTTTCCGGTTCTCTTTTTTTTCCCCCGGTCATTTTCGGCCAGAATAGGGAAAAACATGTTTTTTTCACACGGTATAAAAAACGAACGGAGGGCTCCATTTCTATTTTCTTTAGTCCGGGTGATTAATAGTCATTGTCGTCGTGTATCACATCGTTTTAAGGCCGATCAGGGATTGTCGAAAAAGTCACATCCGGTTTATGACGTATTGACTGTTTGAGTCTGTTTGGGGGGGGGGGGGGCGAGCGAGTCAGCGAGGTGATCAAGGTGTCTATTTGCTGCTCTCTGCTGGTAGAACTGTAGTATGTGTTTAAAACTGCAGTCAGACAATTTATTTGAATGAAAAATTACAAAATAAAAAAATAAAAAAAACACGCAAATCGCTGGCACAGGGGTGAGTACATTATGAAAAACTCTGGTAGTCAATGTGTTAACAGTTCTTTTAACGTAATAAGACCTGGATCAGACTCAAATGCAGATGTGTTTAATATTTCTCATAGACCTTGAAAAGACAGTAGGCCCTGCAAAAAGATCTCTAGGGAAATCTGGAGCTGACTCTACCGCGAGGGAGAAGGGACCAGACAAATCAACTACCTCTGTTACCACGATCATGACCAGGCGTTTGTTTGATGGGGACGACCAGTGCTACGTCATCGATGCTGGTGTGGAAGGGAATGTGGCGCGCTATTTCAACGTGAGTCCTGATGCAGCCAGGATCACACTGTGCTGTCAAAACAGCCACTTTTCCCCCGTGCAGTGCACAGTATTGTAACCCATTAAGGTTAAAATCACACCCTGTGTGAAGAGAGTGGTGCCTTTGATGAGCCCCGTATTGATGTTGTCATCAATGCTTGTTTATTGGACATACATACATACACCCGGACACACAGACAAAGTCAGATATAGGAGTGGCTGGCACCACTCAAAAATAGCTAATCTACAAGCTCATAGCGTGGCACCGAGTGCCGCGCTACGAGCTTGTAGATCTGCTATTTTTTTAAATCGTGAAAATTTGTGCAAAATTTGTTTTGTTTTTAATGGATTAATTAATATGAGCACATACTGAATGCCCAGGCATTTCCTCTCTCTCTCTCTCTTACAGCACAGCTGTAGCCCCAACATGTTCGTGCAGAATGTCTTTGTGGATACACATGACCTTAGGTTTCCCTGGATGGCTTTTTTCACCAACACGTAAGTGTCTACCTGTCACTGTCTGAGAAGATTGTTTGAATGCTTTTGCACCAACACTCATACAGCGTAAGCATAAATTGTGATTTATCTAAGAACTTTTTATTGTTACTGGTTGACATGTGTCCCTCTCTCATCATGTTTTGTCTCAGGCTCGTCAAATCTGGTACAGAGTTGACCTGGAACTACAGATCTACAGTTGGAGGTGTAGATAATGTCCTGAAAAGTGTGCAATGTCTCTGTGGTTCCGAAAACTGCCATGATACACTGTAGTTGGTGTAACAATTTAGAATATTGAAAGCCACTTGATGCAAAGTTAAAAGTTATTAATTGCTTATAATAGGTGCTATCCTTTAAATCCTGCAATCCATAAAACTTGTTTTATGGTAGAGTACAATATAACTAACACAACTGCTGCGGTTGGTTTTGGTCTACCTGTTCTTTTTTTATGGACCCCCACTGGTTGACGAGAGGTATTGCATGAAACGCGAAATGCAATTTATCACCAAACAGGCTTTCTGTATTGGCTCAAGCAGTAGAAGGTTCATTTCCCAGGTAGGACATAAAAGTTACGGATTGCAGCTTTTAATAATGCTTGTGTGTGCGCGTTTTAGGTCAGGTTCATTCTTGTATTTATGTACATGCAAATATAAATGCCAAAAAGGCAATATAAATAATCCGTTTTTGCATCTAGTGGATTCCAGTCTTTTTCATTGATATATCTGTTTGGAAGCCCTATTCTCCCCCTTTTTGTTCCAGACGGAAATCATCTGGGGCGCATTGCGAATTTTCGGTCATCTACTTACATGTACCCTACCCAAATACCCTCCCCAAATGTTTTTTATATGTACTATGTACCTGATGATTATACTGAGCATTAAAAGATTGATGTTACTTTAATTACCCTCTTAACACAATTGTTCTTGAGAAAAGGATGGACTCTCAAGGTTCATTGAGGGGTCCTTTGCATTAGCGCTATTTGTTCACCTAAGACGTATAATAGCAGAGTAAGTGGCATAAACCAAACAAATTACACAGTAACCGTCTTAAATGATCAAGTAATTAGCACAAAGAAATCAATGAAGTGCCACAAAGTAACTAGGATAGTGAACACCAACCTAGAATCTGCATGCCCTGACGTAACAGGGCAGGGCATACAGTCTTATGTGTCTATGTGTGGGTATGTCTAATTTATACCGTATAGTACATCAATGCAGACTACAACATTTAAATAACATGTTTGTAAATGTCCACAGTAAAAGCAAGAACTGCATCACTAATCTGTGAAGAGAGCTTTTGACTAACCCACATGCAGACTGTGACAATAGTCTTCACATTTCGTAGAATTTTAAAATAATGATTATAGTAGGTGTTTTTTTTTTTTTTTCATATTTTTGCCCAAAAACGGTCATAACCGTTTTTGGCACTCCTTGTTTGGATTATGAAAAACGGTCCGGACCGTTTTTGGCACTCAATGTGTTAAGTTTTATTTGTTGCATTAACCAGCATTGGGAAACATGGCAAAAAACACAGAACAACCATATGGCTTGAAATCAACTTGATCTTTAATGACTGGTACATGTTAACCTTGCAACACTCACTGATACATTCTAATTTGAAATAAATTAAAACCATAAACAAATATCACACATCAGCAATTTGATAACTTCATAACAACTGACAAGAGGTATTTTATACACATAATTTTAAAAGAAAGTGAGAAAAGTGGAATGTTTAGTGCGTTCAATTGTTTGACTTCAAAACTGCATCAACAAGCAACTGATTCATTTTTGTTTAATATCCTTGTTTGGTATTAGTGGCATTCATAGCGTCTTTATTTAGCATTTGACAGCCAGTGAAGTATTTTTTTAAGTTTCCTTTCCTTTATATGTCCCTGTTGTAATAACGAATATGCTGGAAAGTTTGCACAAAACCAGCTTTCAGTTCAATCAGTAGAACACAATCAGCGTCTATCAGCATACACTTCTATAAGTACTGCACCCTGTGCTCGCATAATATACCTGCAACATTCATATGACAATGACAAATCAGGACCAGGGGGTGCTTATGATAGTGAATAAATACAACATATTAGTATGCGTATATACATGTTAAGTGCATTATGCCTATCATTGAATGAGGGGTGCATAATTTGTGAGGATTATTGTAGATTCCATTTTGCCTTTTGCAATGGCAAATTATAAAAACAAAAGATGGGTAGAAACCAATTTCTGAACTGCAAGCACATATTCAGGCTACTTCTGATGCTCCATGTGAAATTATATTTTTTTTTCACTGAGTGCACTTAAGCTGTGATTTAGTGGTACAGAAGCATGAAATCAAAGATGATAAGTGTATGTGTGTGTGCACGCGTCCGTGTGGTGTGAAGATTTGTCAAAACTGTTTGGATCATACCTGAGTCAAATAGTACTTGCAAATAATTCTGTTTGTTCATTTGACCTCCTTGGAGTGTCAGCAGGGTGAGATTTGCCATGAAGGACAACATATCAGAAAGTTAGACAATCACAGGGATGAAATTCAAATGTCAAATAACTTTCTGTGTCAACTTACCAGAGATATTTTAAGGGCGATGATGCTACAAACCACACCCATCTGGTACTCCAAGCAGGTCAAAAGAAATGCCAAGAATTATTTGCATGCAGTATTTTAGCCAGGTCTGGTCTGTATGCACCCCTCAGGCCTCAGCTTTCTCTTTCTGTTTCTTGCTCTTTTTCAAGAATGACGGTGCCTTGAATTTCTTTTTCTTCTTGGAAGGGGACTTAGAGGGTGAGCCCTCTGGGGTGCCCCCTTGTAGTTTAGTGGTCAGTGCAGTGGGGATGGTGGAAGGCGGGGTGGACGTGTCGTTAGTTGAGAGAGCCTTCATTCCTTTCTCCAGCTCCTCTGTTGTTTGTTTCTCCTCCTCCCCTCCGTTTTGTATGGCAGGGGAGTCTGTCTTCACCTCTTCTGCATCCAAGAGGATGATCAGAGAATAGCAAGTGGGGAGAAAAACACAATAAGCTTTAGCAATCAGATGAAGTGTGTTCCACATGGTGGAGCTGCAAAAGCTACACGCCAGACATGTCATTTGCAGTTCACTTGCGAAACATGCTTGCTTAATGAGAGTTTGGTTGTCTTACTGTTTTGTCTATACTTACTAGGGAGACAAGACCTTAGCACCAGAGGAGTGCCCTATGAATCAGTGCAGAGGAACACAGAAAAGGACAGACACAGAGACAGAGGGAGAGAGAGGAACACACACAGGGTGTGGAGACATGTGGACATCACTACAAAGGGTTGAAATATGGATAGTGTACATCAAACAATAATGGCTACTATGACAACCACAAAACGCCATTCAAAGCTGACCAACCCATATTACTCCATATAGCATCTCAGCTTAACCAGGAAGATCAATTTGCCTTGAATGTTATAATAAGCATAATAACCACAAAAACTTGAGTAGGAGGCATATTCATCTCCGGAGTTTTAAAATCCCTATCATTCATTGCACCATGCTGCATACTACTATAACTCATGTTTTCTGTATTTTTATTTATTAAGCAGAAACATTGTTTTCGGTCCCAAAATCCAGTGACCAAGCCAGAAGGTTGGTCACTAGGTTGACAGCATTTGTATGTTCAGGCTAGACTCACATCATTCACGTGCAGTATGTGTCCGCCCCATACACACCCATTCACCCCCCCCCCCCCCCCCCCCCCTCCCATGGGTGTGTATGGGACGGAAGCATGCTGCACGCAAATGTATGAGTCCGGCCTCACAATGAGCTGGAACTGCATTTTGAGGTTCGTTTTCAGTTTTGTTTTAAGAACAGCAGCAAAACAACCTTGCTTAAAATGATTTCCCATCTACCTCTAATCTACAATGCAAATGCAAAATAATTCTCGAGTTCAATTCAGGAGAGACTCCAATCACATAGCAAGACTGTAGTATATGCTAACAGGAGTAACTGGACCGTCAGTGAGCATTTAAAGCATGATAGTCATGAGCAGTAACAGCGTCCCACATGTTTTCATGTTAGACATAAAGCAACCTGAAGCCCCAGGTCAGATAGCCAATATGCCAGGCAAGCATGGCAGATTTTCAGATCATGCCAAGCCTCACCTGACGGAGGGGGTTTGCTAGGGCTTTGGCCCTTTGTGGGGGAGGTAGCAGGTGAAGTCTCTTCCTCGTTTGCCACCTCCTCCCCTGCTCACAAGCATGCGCACGCACACACACACAGAGACACACGCACACAGACAGACAGGGTGAGGGAAGAGTGCATTGACAAAGCTATTTAGGAATGCAGAAAGTCTGGAGTATGTTAATGCTGTAGCTGCCACAGGTTCAACATATGTCCGTCTCTCCTTCTGGGGCAGTTACAAATGCTATAGTGCATAAGATGGTTAGGAAAGAGTGGTAAGACACATTAAGGTTAGTGAACGTGAGGAATACTGTGCAAAGCTCATTTAAACCTAGACTGATGACTATAAAGATAGCTATAAAAACATTTATATATAAAAAGAATGACAAATAAGTAAAAAATAAAAATATATTTTGTTTGTCTCAAGGAAATGTAGTGGCACAACAACGCTAATTACTATTCAGCTAATAAAATATTTTAACCGTAAGAACAATTAACCTCACATATAATGTATAAGTAGAAGAGCATTGTTTTTGGTATAGTCAACAGTCCACCCCCTTGGTATTTTTTAAAACATTTTTTAGATGGACAGTAGTGTACAGTAACAGTAGGAGAAAGGCCCTGGCACAGTATGGAGGAACGTAAGTAACTACTTAAACCCTGTATACTATAGTTGACCAGGGTACTCCACTTGTATGTACTTGGCCCCTCCTTTTTTCCCTCGAGATAACATTTCTTTGCCGAAAGTAGGCGATCTAAAGCTACAAGCTCACAATGCGACCCATTGTGAGCTTGTAGATCTACCATTTTCACCGAACGTTTTGCCTATTTTTGGGAAGTGTTTGCCTATTATGACATGACCAGAATGGGGATGCAAGGTTCATGTGGTTGACTGTTACACCAACTGGTACAGAACACATCTTTGTAGTCATCATTCATAAAAGATGGAGTTAGGTGTGATCGTTCTTCAGGTTAGCAACAGCAGCTGGGTGAGATGCACCGAGTTCAAGCGTACCGTTGACACCTCCATCCTGGTTCCTTTCCACCTCCTTACGATACTCATCCAACACCTTGTCTGTTAGGTCATTGAACGGGTTGGGAGGTTCTGGCTCTGGCGGGAGTTGAGGTTCGCTCACTGGAGACTGAGGAGGAAAAAGTGGGGAAATCAAAACTAAAAAAACTCTTTAAAAAAAGCTTTTATGGCACCCCATTCGGATGCTATCAATGCATTGAATGGGAGATTATCACGTGTAGCATGCTGTCCATATTGTCTCACTACTGGTCCTCAGCTCCTTTTCCCAGTCATTTAAAGGGTAGAATCAATAATCAAGAGTGTTTATCCGTCACTTATCACCCATACAGGTGCCAGCAGTGAAATGCTAGTGAGGTAATGCGTTTATTGTACAATTTGTAATTATATGCTTGAATTTTAGTCTGTATAATTCAGATTCACTTTATTGTCACTTAGATGCACTGTTTAGGTACATATTAAACACTTACACTCGGAAGCTCCAATATAATAATAATAATAATCTGATCTGATAATCTAATCCACTCCACTTGTGTTGTTCAGAAGTACATCTGTGAAATACTAAGAGTCTGTGTAATAGGCTCTAATGACATTGAGGCAGCCTTTATTACTATTTTATCCATGAACACTCAGGTATTATCACTGTAATGGACACAGCTATTCCATTAGATCAGTATAATAATTATAAATACAAAATAACGTCCTCTCAGGAATCACTGCTACAATAGCTGGATATTACCGGAGGACTATCCTCAGTTATGACACTGGCTAAGACTTGAGACTGAGGTCCTGCAGTCTTCATATCCTGACGATTCTGCTGCCGGATCTGAGAACAGAGAGCGAAAACACCTACTGAAGGATAAATAAAAAACATAATGTTCAAATAGAAGACTATTGTCCAAAATGGGACTTTCTTTGCTGTAAAGCATAAACCACAATATACAATGCATATGTACTGTATACACAAAGGACAATATAACAGAAGGCAAGTGTATTATGGTTATTAATAGGGATATGGGGCAGACTTCCTACCTTGTTTCGTGTCTCTAGCACCTCTTGAGGGTTGGTGAAAAGAGGGACAAACTGGTTTGTGTCCATTTTGATGGATGTGCTCCCAGCCTGTGTCAACTCCTCTGCCTTCAGCCACTGAGAGGGAAGGGGAGAGACAACAAACATTTCAAGAGCTAGTTTCCAAAAGCGTATTAGTGTGTGTGTGTGTGTGTGTGTGTGTGTGTGTGTGTGTGTGTGTGTATATATATATAATTTTGTAGACAGTACATTACATTGTTTTAGAAATGTCTGATGAAGAGTGCTAGCTCGAAACGTTACAGCAGCACTTACAATCAATAAAGACGTTTTTCAATTGGAGCCCAACAGTGTGCAGGCGTTTCTTTAGTTTTTCGCACCTGCCCAACTTCGGGTTTTGGATGTGCATGTCCTTCCTCTTTTCATTTTACAAATGGCTACCAAATGTCTGTAAACATGTAAATATATAATATAGTTTATCTGGTGTTGTATGTCCACCAGTGATACTGAGGCACTCAACCACCAGAGGGCAGACCGTGCACTACAGTCAAGGACAACAAGCTTTCCCCTGCAATGCAGAGAGCAGAAGAGAGAGAGAACAGGCTGTGGGACGTACAGGGGAGGAGAAAAACACAGAGGGAGGGCTAGTCTCCACCTCCACCCAATGATGTAAGGAGAGGGTCTTCGGTATTGTTTTGTCTGAATAAAGGCCTCCATGCTTGGCAGCTCTGCTGTATTCCCTAGAGCAGCAGACACATGAAAACAAAACCATCCTCCATGACAATTATTTTCACGGATGGAGAGGCTGCTTCAGCATCCAAAATCCACGGGAGATTGCATATTTTAGATGGTAATCAAATAACCGTGGTTGAATAATGTGTCACCACAACGATTCTAGAGAAACCAATTCTTAAATGCATCCAATTTTCTAAAAAAAAAAAAAAAAAGGTAAATATGTATGTTTGAGGGAAAGAATGCTAATGATGAATGATTTGTTTACACCACCTGTCTCCTCTCTGCCTGCCTTCTTCCCTCATTCAGCCCCACCCTCCCATCCCATGGCTCAGCCTTCTCTCCTAAATAAAACCACAGCTCATTTCAATCCTGCTCTTCCTACCTTCTCAGCTCTTGCCCCATTATGTTCCATCTATATTGTACACATGCTGTGTGCACACCATTACTGGGTCAAGATCAAATCAACCTGTCATCAATATTTGGAGGGCTTGTGCATGTCATTGTAAGATAACTTTTTGAAAAGGTTTCATGACTGTTCAAAAATAGAAGATCTACAAGCCCACAAGGCATCTCCATAATAACAGCACTGACTGGCTGTCCATCTCCTCCGTCAGTACAGGTGTCAGCCACATCGCATCAAAACGTGAGCTTATAGATATAATAGCTAATTTTGAAGTTTTTGAATAGTTATTGTATTTATTTTTGCACATTTGTTAAATGTTCTCAAATAGAAACTTTAATCAAATCCAGGGTTTTCAAATTGATCATGTAAAAAAATATTTGGAAAATATTCCAGGACCCCATTAACCAGTTAATCGGGATCAGCATCAGACCAAAATTTCTGGCATCAGTCCTTTCCTTCGGTGTCTTTCCTGTCAGCTTCCCAACTATCTGTCTCAACACCCCTATTCTCTCCCTATCCTCGCCTGCACCCTCCCTCCAACCTCCGCCTCTCACAGTGGTACGCTGGTATCCTGGGCTGGCCTGGTCCTGGTTGACTTTCTGGTAGGTATTGGGGGTGTTGAGCCAGCGGGTCCTCTCCTGCTGCTGCCGTTGGGCAAATGGGTGCTGCCTCAAAGCTGGTTGACCGTCCTCGTCAAACTGGTGGAAGCCCGAGACTGTGGCAGGGATCTCCACCTCTCTCCGTATCCGTGTGCGCTCCAGCAGCACAGGGAAACGGTATGCATAACCGGTACGGTAGCCCTATAGTGGTGAATCAGATGAGGAGGTAGAGAAATTCACATTCTAGATCAATTCTTCATTGTCCCAAAAGGGGAAATTGATTTTGCAGCACGGTGTTGAAGACCGTACATGTACAATAGGTGTACTGAGGTTTGTTACCGGCTGTGAAGCATGAACAAGCTGAAATGCATGTGAAACGTATACCATGACCTACCAGGTTATCCAGGGTTCTCATAAGGGCTTCAAACTCATGCTCCCCTAGACGGCTCTTGTGTAGGGGGCCGAAGGTAGAGCCAGCCCAGCCCACGGTACCGGCTGGGTTAGGTCTGTGGGTGGTTCGATCCAGCAGGATAAGATTCTGTTCCCCACCTGCGCAGCACAAAGCGGACACCTGGCAGAACAACACAGCATTACAGTTACTGGGTTACAGTCACCTCTGATTCATATTTCTTTTGGTAACTGATGCACTGGAGAGCACATGGTCAAAATGATGTAACTGCACGTCTGTGCACATTGGCCACATTGGAAGGTCTTGCACAAGACCACCCACCTCTCTAAATTTAAGGTGATGGGTGGCACTGCAATTACAAACTGCATGCTCCATGGATTAGATGAGTCTTACTCATACCCAGGGTTCTCTAGTTATTTAGACAAACTATTGCATCAAAAGCTTACTATTCCAAACTTCCGTTATAGGACTGCAGTAGCCTGCAGTGTCTCCTTGGTCTTGGAAATGTGCTATACACACCACACTGCAATGCAGATCTGCTCAATGAATTGGTGTAAAGAGGTTGCAAAGCAAGGTCAATCACCCAGGTGTAAAACTGTCTCTCCAATACATGCAAGCTTTCCTGCTCACACATTGTCTTTGAGACAACACCTACCGTACATGTCCAACGATAGCACTCTGTAGTTCTCTGTCACTTATCCACTCCCGAAAACATGTGCACGCAGAGGTGACTTGCTGGAAGTTAAACACACTGGTGTGTGTGTGTGTGTGTGTGTGTGTGTGTGTGTGTGTGTGTGTGTGTGTGTGTGTGTGTGTGTGTGTGTGTGTGTGTGTGTGTGTGTGTGTGTGTGTGTGTGTGTGTGTGTGTATCCATATGTGCATAATGTATGTGTTTCAAGAATGTGTATCCAAGTGTGTGTACGTGCCAGTACCTGTATCTGGCAGGCAGCCTGGATGTGGTAGATGGTGTAAAATGCCTCCTCCACTGACTCCCCAAGAGCCACGATACCATGGTTCCTCAGCACCAATACCTAAGTTACAAGTAGAAAATGACCAACGTTGATGCCATTTCTATTCTCTAAAAGTCCATAAATGCCTATTGAGGAGTCAATTAAAACATAACACCTACTCTGATATTAAATGTGAGAGTTCCATAACTCTCATACCTTGCAGGTGGGCCCCAGGCTCTTCTGCAGTTCCACCCGGTCCTCCTCATCCTCCATCAGGCCATTGTAATCGTAGTAGGTGACATCCCCCACCAGCAGAGCCTCGTGAGAAAGCGGCAGCAGGCCGCTTTTCATGGCCGACACCTGTACAGACGGAGGAGGTGGACAGACAGTCGGTCCTATTATTATGAGGATGCCGTATTTCATATGTGTGTCTTTCTGCAGGAAAACACCCCAGCATAATTATATACATAAATATACACAATAATATAATAATATAAACAAACATTGCCCAATTATATTCATAAATTGCCCAGTTTGAGACATAAACGTGAACTTGCTATAGTGGCTGATAGAGGGAAAAAAATGCTATATATATATAAAATGTAAGCTCAAAGTTACCTAGTTAACCTTTAATATTGGCACACCTAAATCTAACACACCCATTACTAATTTTATTAGCTGCAGCTGCTTATTAGCCTGACTTGTTTTTAACATGTATAAGTAAACAAACAACAAAATTGGCCCAGATTTTCATACACTTTTAACTCTGAGAGTGTACAAATGCAAGGGGACCCGTATAGGTACATTTGGTTACATTCATTTACACTCTAGGAGTTACAAATGGAAGAATTAACACTGAGGATTTCACTGTGCAGGAGTCTTTCTTTGAAGACATTTTTTTTATGTGTTAGGTGTGTTTGATTTGTGCATTTTGAAATGATGTGTCTCCCCTGCAATGACACAAAGAGAGACTGGCACATATCAGGGCTAGGGTGACTGTCATTTTTGTATTTTCCTGTGGTGAATAAATACACCTTTTGGTTGCACCGTAACAGTGCCTCTTTACTAATTCCAGCCGTTAATTGGGTCTTTCTCACACCAACTCACCATGTAGACAGGATGGCTGATTGTGTATAGTGAGACTGCCCTGGCTGTCACCAAAATGTCATGAATTTGATTCCCATCAACAAACATCATAAATGTGGTGAAAAGTATGACCTTGAACGAGTAACTGCATGTCCACCATAATTCATGTGAAATGTAACATGTAAATGTTGACTCACGGCGGCAGTGGCTGGAGTTTGAAGGTGTAGCAAGCAGCGGACGTCTGGCCGGGCAGAGTAGATGGCTGAGTGAAGGCTGAACCTCTCCAAGTCCACTCCCAGGGTGGTGCTGCCTTTGTCCACCACCTCACCCAAAATGTTCACCTTCACCTGGGACATAAACAGCTAGTCAGAAGCCTGCAACGTTCAGCACAGTCTAGTAGCCTTCTTCCTAAATTAGATATTTAAAGTTTCAGCTATATTAAATGTAAATGTAGATAGAACATAATACTCCTCCTGCAAATGGATTAAAAGACACCACAGATGCTGATCCCAGTACTAATAGGAAGTTGTTACTGCATATCTGTGGACCTGCTGTCTTTGTACCAACGTTTGCCATAATGTACCGTATACCAATGGACCCTGGTCATTGGCAGCCACTTTGTGTGTTCAATATGAGACCACATTGTTCCTGGCTCATTTTAACTGATATAAGTCTTAACCACCCAGCCAACAAAATTGGCGCTACTGTACTAAATTGATGACTAAATTGTTTCAGATTTTAATCATGCTTATTGTTGTACAATGGGTGTGTGAGAAAATGAACTCACCAGACTGGATGCTGTGACCTCACTGTAGGTCAGACCATCTGGCATAACCAGGAAGTGCTCCTGTTCCTTACTTACGCGCAACTGTCAGATAACAACACAGCCAGTCAGACAATACACAGTAATATCTGTAGTGTAAATTTAACTCTGAAAGCGTAAAACAGAGAGTGGATGGATTACTGTATAAGGACATCATAAAATAGAGATGGAGAAATAAAGCATAACATTTCTGTTAAGTGAAATTCATCTACATAATGAAAGTATGAGTTTTGTGACCAATGAAACTTGCATAATGTCTCCTTATGAATTGTATCTGTCAGTTTGAAAAATAGTTTTGAATTGTGCCATTTTCACCTGACAACGGCGATAAATGACAACAGAAAAGTGAGAAGAATGAGCAAAGCCGAACTGGATACTTGAGCAGTCAAGGTGCCAAGAAATGTTGTAAATTGTGGAATCAGAGAGAGAGAAGAAAGACACGAATAAGGCTGGGGCCAAGTCACCTTCAATCTCAGTGATTGGATTTTCCTCCAAATTGGGGACAAATGTTTTGCAGTAAAAAGGTTCTTATATCTATACCACTAATGAGAGAATGGACGCACTATCCCTATTATGCAGACTGCAGTTTCAATGCAACATTTAGAACTGAGTGAAGTTGAAGTGAGTAGACCCAACCCCAGGTGTCTTTCATACCGTTATTGTCTTCTCTCTCCTTTCTCATTTTGTTCCTCTCTCTTTCCCTCTCTCTTTCACGTTTTGAGGTGACAGAAAAAATCCCTTCTAAATCCTTACAGATTTATGAGAAACGTATGTTGTTATATATATAGCTCTAATCTAAAATACTTTCCCAGATTAGTACACAAACAAAGATGAGCTATCCTATCTGGTGATTTGTTGCTCCTTCCAAACCTGTTAGCACAGTAGAGACACAATACTTTATAATGGTCTTATTCCACTGTACTAACCTATGGAAAAGCACTGTAGTTACACAACTTCCATTAGTACACCCTCCTGCTGCACACATTGTAAGTCATTCCAGATAAGAGCATCAGCTACATACATGTATAGAAAGTAAATGTGAAATGTGAACTTGCATGGCGGTACTGACAGTGAGGCAGGCGCGGCTGAACTGAGACCAGCCGTACAGGTCCAGCAGACGGTGAACACTCGCCAGCTTACAGCGCATCAACCTCTCCCCTTTCACCATGCTGCCTGGCTCAACGGCCTGCAGGTCGTTTATGGGAGTCACCATCATCATGTCTGTGGCAGGAAGAAGGAGGAGAAAGACAGACAGACAGACAGACAGACAGACAGACGGGGAGAATAGAAATGAGAAAGGAGAGAATGAAAGAAAAACAGTATGGGAAGAGTGAGTGGGCGAGAGAGTGAAATAGTGATTCACTTGTTTGTGTCGTCCTCATGCGCATATATTAATGATTAATGAATTAAATTGATCATTTGCCATTTGTTGTGATTTTGCAGGCGTGGGCATACTTTTTAATGGGTGTAAAGAGTGTTGTCCTTGTGTGCGTGGAAAACGACTGTAATTGTGTACAGTGTGCATAACTGCACATGAGTGTGTGTGTGTGTGTGTGTGTGTGTGTGTGTGTGTGTGTGTGTGTGTGTGTGTGTGTGTGTGTGTGTGTGTGTGTGTGTGTCTAAAAGTGTGTAAGAACATAACATAACATTTTATTTGCATTAATATTATTTGAAAGGGTAGTGTTGCATTACACAGGGATTACACACATTACACACTAATTACACCCTGTGTAATTAGGTTTTTGCTTTTCACCTCTTACACTTGCTTTATACGTCATACAACAGTTTCGCTCTGCAAAGTAAAAAGGGGAATCTACACGCTTGCAAAGCATCACATCACGGTGCATTGCGAACGTGTAGATCCGCTATTTTGGATTTTTTAAATTTATTTGTGAACGTTAATGAAAATCTTTGAACATTTTTGTTTATAATGAAATGCCCAAAATAGGGTTAATGTGGTTAATGACACGCTAACATGTAAAATGACGATTATAAGGTGTAACAGTTCTATTGCGTGGCCTACTGGATGGTGAGGCGGACAGGGCGGCTGGGGAGCCGTGGAAGGCCATGTAGTCAGCCAGCTGCCTGAGAGCCCACAGGTTGGATGAGCTTCCACCTTTCTTCATCTGTTCCTGGATCAGCACGTCAAGCTCCTCTCTGAAAGACTACACACACACACACACACACACACCCACACCCACACCCACACACACACACACACACACACACACACACACACACACACACACACACACACACACACACACACACACACACACACAGAGACACAAATACACACACATACACAAGCATTAAAAGAGACATACATACAGTTACAAGCACACACACACACACACACACACACACACACACACACACACACACACACACACACACACACACACACACACACACACACACACACACACACACACACACACACACACACAAATACAGCCTGTACTCCTACAGAAGCGGAGGCAAGTCAAACACTTCTAATGAGTCACCCTCTCTCCTCCACCATGTGTACCCCCCCCCCCCCCTCCCTCTCTCTCTCTCTCTCTCTGCTCCGCTAGCACGGCTCTCGCACCATGCAGAGACACAAGCGTGCACACACTGTGAACAGTAAGGGACCCCTTCTACACTCAGAGTCAAATGAACACTCAGGATTCTTGCTTTGTACGCTGTCTGCAGTCCAAGCTGTCAAGTGGTGATTGAGAGCAGATTAAATCTGCGCTGAGGAGATAATCATATCTACGGGAATATGCTGAGGGGGAAGGGAGGAGAGAGAGTGATGGGGATAGAGAGGGAACGAACAAACGAACGAACGAACGAACAAACGCGAATGAGCAGGAGAGAGAGAGAGTGGGGGAGAGAGAAGGAGGGAGGGAGAGAAATGAAAGTACCAGCTGATAGACACAGGAGTTTGTTAGGGGAAAAGATATGAGTAGGGAGGTCGAGGGAAAAAGACAGAGGCAAAGAGTGTAAAGGAGAGAGAGAGAGAGCATAGGTGGGAGAGACGGAGAGAAAGAGAAAGTGGAAACGACAGTGTGAATGTAAACACAGTGAAGTTGTAGACAGTGACGAGTGAGTGACAGCGCAGTACCGTAACAAACAGGTCTTCTTTTATCTCCTGCACAGTAGCTTATCTCAGCAACCTCCACAAAAACACACACTGCACTGCACTCTCAATTTGTCTCTCATTGTCGCTTTTTCTCTTAGCTGTCTCTCTCTCTTTCTGTCTCTCTCTCACACACATACAAACCCACACACACCTACACACACACACACACACACACACTTTTCTCTCTCACCGGACTCTGCAGCAGGCTGGAGATCCGTTTCTTGTTCTGCTGGCTTCCGGAACCGGGCGTGGAGTGCTGAGGGGATAGAAGCCCCTCGGGGACCCCATCGCTGGGGCTACGCTGCACCGGTGTGCCCTTGGGGGAGGGGGACTTACTCATTTTGTATCACGTCACAGTGTGTGCCTCAAGTCCAGGGGATGGGTGGGGAGAGACCTGCAAGGAGCGAGGGGGAAATGGAAGATAATCAACCAATGGTGTTTCCAAAAAGGATGCTGCTTGATCATTTGAAAACAGAGAGTGCACTGCAAACTCTGTGCACTGCACAGAGTTTGTGTATGTCTACTATTCAGCAACTACAGGTACACCCCATAACATAAACACACAGTTCATTCAACTGTGAGTGTAAGAGATTTTTCTGTGCAGCATCCACATTTCCATTGTTATTAAAAACAACTACCCCTTTTTTTTTTAAATACAAAATAATACATAGAACATTCAGTAGTCCACCTCCCACCATGCAGTCAATCCCATGAATCTACAACAGTAGCGGCATAAAAAAAACCTCTCTGCTGCCCTCACATTAGAGATATTGTATTTCACAGATAACTGTCTGCTGTGTGTGTGTGTGTGTGTGTGTGTGTGTGTGTGTGTGTGTGTGTGTGTGTGTGTGTGTGTGTGTGTGTGTGTGTGTGTGTGTGTGTGTGTGTGTGTGTGTGTGTGTGTGTGTGTGTGTGTGTGTGTGTGTGTGTTGCCCTGTGAAGGCTCAGTGGAATTTGATGCATTAGCAGCTCAGATACTCGGACATTAAACACTGGCAGGAAGTTAGCCAGTGATGTAGCCGAATTATGAGAGATGGATGCCCCCAAGCCACACACACACACACACACACACACACACACACACACACACACACACACACACACACACACACACACACACACACACACACACACACACACACACACACACACACACACGTAAAGTAATACACACACTCTGCACTCAGTAGATAAGGCCCAACACCTGCCACACCCTCTCCTCTGTGGTCCCGCACATCAACTGCCACAATTACCAACTTGTTTCAGAAATACTGAAACACAGCGGAAATACTCCAGCATCGACCCAATGGCACCACTTCTCCGAACAGTAATGATGGGTAAATGCAGAGGACAAATGCCAGGCACAGTTGTGTGTAATGTACTTGGCAAATACCCAGTGGTGGACAAAGTACTCAACCCAAGTACCCCAAAGTCAAAGTATAGATACTCCTGGTCAAATATTACTCAGTTACAAGTGAAAGTTGCTCAGTCAAATTTGTACTCAAATAATTAACTATTAAAAGTACATGCTTTTAAAAAATACAATCAAAAATGCAAATGACAAAGTACATTTTCTTGTTATTATCAATGAATTGCTATATTGAAAATTTCCCCCAATATTTAAAACAATTACAGAAATGTTCAAACGACGTGCTGTGAGATCTGTTATTTTCACTATTTTTGAAATAGGGCTGAAGTGGTTAATTCATACAGTATTTTTGCAAGTTTGGGTCCTGGGGGTCCCTTCTTAGACATTTTGTGGATTCAAAAGTCCACCTACGTTGTATTACACGGACAGTGGAGGGGTTGATTGTGTTACGAAGTAAGTTAGCATATTCATGTGATCGTGCACAGTACATGTGTTTGTGTATGTGCTTAAGTAACTATTTGAGTGAATGGGTATGTGAGTTACAGTATGTATTTGAGTTAGCATGTTTAAGTGTGTGAGCGTTTGCAAGCTTGTGAGAGACTGTGTACTTGTATGTGTGCATATTTGCTTGTCTACCAGCGATCTGAGAGATAGTGTGTGTGTGTGTGTGTGTGTGTGTGTGTGTGTGTGTGTGTGTGTGTGTGTGTGTGTGTGTGTGTGTGTGTGTGTGCGTGTCAGAGACAGAAAAGGGTCCCAGCTGCTGAGATGCAGCAGACACAGTCTCTCTCCAGAGAGCGTCATAATGACTCAAGGTCTAGCCTCCTGCCCTCCTCTTTCTCCCTCACTCCTCTCCTCCACCTGAATATCCTTTTCTTTTTAAACACATCAGTAAAGAATTGTATGCATGCATTATGTATACATGTCAAATTCAATGCAACCTTTTAGATGTTTTACAATAAATATGGAACCCAAAATAGCGAATCAAAACCCACAGGAATTTGCCCCCCATCCTCATTATCCTCCCTGAGTCGTCTGAGGTCCCACCCCCCAACACGTGACAAACGGGTTGGGTGGCACCATCTCCTGTCCTGTGTCTCCCAAGGACACCAGTGTATAATTGTACAATCACTCCGAGTTCAATTAACCCTGTAGATTTTATGGTGTAGTTTTCCAATCTGGATTCACTAGTTTTGGCATCGCCAAGAAACATGATTGTTGTGCGTTTGCTAACATTAGAATCATATTAATTGATATCTCTGAAGATACAGTAATATTTGATGTTGCAGATTAGCGAGGAAGGAAAAGGGTGAGTGCATGCGTGGCATTTCTGAGAGCACATTATCTCTGCATCTCTACTTGTGTATGGATATATTGATCGTTGTAAATGTACCCACTTCCAGTGAACAGATTCAGCAGGGCTCTCACTCTCTCTGTTTGAGGGCAGACGGTTCAACCAGCCAGACAGACGGGAATATAATTACATAAGTAGTTCTGCATTGATTTTTCATGGCTCCATTTTCATTAGGTTAATGCCACAATGGGTAGTCAGCCACTGCTAACCAATAATGTAAGCACTTTGTAACAAGTCAGCATTGATTACATCTAGTTCCCCTCTGCATTAGTAGGCATAATGCAGAATGTTTTACCTCCATTTCAAATGCTAATAAATGCACCCAGTCTTTGTCATAGCATATAGCAGCAGTCTGTTCCCTTTATTTGCCCCAACTCAGAATTTGTTTACTCATATGAATATATACTTTTTGAACATGTAGAAGTTGTACTTTGCTGCTTGTAATTACTTAATGCAAACATAAACAAACCTTTTACTGCATAGAAATTCAAGTAAAATCTATCAAAAGTCTGATTAAACGATTAAACTGGCAAGTGATGCTTGGAAGGCAGAGAGACAAGTGCCAAAAATTGTTTTTCCTTCACCAAACGACATAAAAGCTGTTTTTACAAAATGGTCAGAGATGCTAAACTTGAACCCACTCAGATGTTGTCAAAAAGATGATTCATAATGTAATTTCTCTCTCTCCATCTCACACAAACACACGCAACTTGACATGACATCTGTTGTCCATAGATTTAAAGATTTTATACATTTACAATAACCTACACTTTTCTTTTACAAAATAGTGACTCAAAAACATAATGTATACCGGTAGTTTATTTAGAGTAACTGATTCAACTCTGTTGCCACTGTGCTGCCACTGTGCTACTGTAAGGTCAGGACTGACTCATGTATGGCCCATTTTCTCAAAATAAAAGCTTTGTATTTTTCCACTGAAAATACTGCTGTCTTTAATGAAAGACAGTTGTGAAAATAGATGCGTTGAAGTGGGTGGGAAGGCTTGAAGATGAAATGATTGTAAAATGTGGTTGGGTGCGGGTAAAACAAAAGTCAGCACGCATCATTACGTGTGTTTGTGTGTGTGTGTGAGGGAGAGAGATGGACAACATGTTTATGCATAGCATCACATCACAATGGTGGATTTGTGTGAGCAAAGTTGGAGGAGAAATTGAATTGAAGCAGAGAATGGTCCAAGGCAGAAAGGTGAGCGTACCTTAGCTGTCACACCCCTATCCTGCCCTGCTTGCTATCCCATTCACACTGATCATTTCAGCTCTGTGACTACCTCCACAGCTGGCTTAACAGCAGAACAAAAATGCCCCCCTCATTCTGTCTATGCCTTCTAATAATCTATACAGAACAATGAGGCGGAATAACGGTGCTACTTTCCCACCTTGAACAGGGGTAAATAGGGGCTTATGAAGTTTGAGACGGATGACACTGTGGCCCAGTGGTTAAAACAACCATTCAATGAAAAAATATGTATCTCACTTGACTTCCTTCCATGTGTTCTGTTAAAAGGATTACTTAACCCCAACCTCCTTACTTGCGCAAATGCCTAAATTATACATTTGAATTACTGTAATTCATTATTAAAGACTGTTTATTGTTTGAAGTTGATGCCCCAGTTCCCTCTGGAAGTCCTGGGATAGTGCAGTATTAATCAATTTCCTCACATAGGATTTGGTAAAATCTGCAGCCTGCAAATTAATATTCACACCTGTAACCCTAACCCTAAATACATAAACTAGTATCAGCCTAGTCATTAGATAGCACTTCCTTGTTAATCCAGACCAATTCCTATTAGTAAAATTACAAAAGAAAATGTGTTAAATGTTTCAAGCTGACATGGCTGTATGCGTCATACCTCTGAATAGACTCATTATTATGGATTATTTGACAGACTAGATGTTTTGCAAAAAGTTCAACGAAGAAGCATATTACTGCATAAAATGCTATTTGCACAAATGAAAGCTATCTATATGAATCATATGTTGAGCTTTAGAAAGGTATTTCACACCTTAATTTTTTATAGGGTTAGTTAAAAAAAAATACTTTCTGAAATATCTCATAATGTACTATAACTTTTAGTAGCAAGTTCAACAACACCTTTTTTATAATACATGATAGGCTACTTTTGTTTCAGATGCTAGGCTACTTTTGTTTTCAGAAGTAATTCTAACATTTTGTTAGCATTTGACATGATGTTGCTATAGTAGGGCTGAACAATATACTGTCAATTACTGTAGGTCATAATCTTAATATCAAAAATAATATTCATATAATCTTAACCCCCCCCCCCCCCCCTCCCTATTATGTAAAAGGAATTGTCTAAAATCACAGTTAGGCCTACTATTGTACAATACAAAATGTGAAGTTGTGTGTAAGGGGACTGAACAACCTAGAACACACGTCTGCCACTGGCACTGGTCTAATAGCTAATTACTCTGTAACTAGAGATCACAGGGTTTGCCTGCTTAAGCTGTGCATGCTGTACTCTGCAACACTAGAGCAAGCATGTAACTCTTCAGGCAGAGAACCGGGAGTTAGGGTGGGATGAGCACAACCAAAGGATCAAGTAGTCCACCCTACGAAGTTGCCATGGTGGGGCAACGATGTTATTCATATAGGCCTGTGGAAGCCTGATATACAAATGCAGTGAGCCATGTTTTGATACAGCTCTCAACATAATTGCACATTGCACACCATCAAATCTGCCAGAATGTCCCATGCATTAGCTGGATGATGCTCTTGTTAATGTTCTCTAGAGGGATGGCCAAACATCCCATGGTTTTTAACAGGAAGTGGGGGGGGGGGGGGGGGGGGGGGGGGCACGGCACCAGTCACAGCTGCTTGTTTGGCCAATGGTCTTTAAAATGTTTTGTTTTGTTCTCTCTCTCTCTCTCTCTCTCTCTCTCTCTCTCTCTTATATATAAGAGAGAGAGAGAGAGAGAGAGAGAGAGAGAGAGAGAGAGAGAGAGAGAGAGAGAGAGAGCAAAACAAAACAAAACATTTTAAAGACTATTGTTGATCAATGGGAGATGTATTAAATAGTGTGTCAAAGTTATGCTATACAGTCAGTCAGTATCCCCTGCAAGTATATAGCCTATCTCAAGTCCATAATATTCTTGTGACTGTACCACAATGTCATCTCACAATCTCTCCATAGATTCATTTTCACAGGCTGTGCCTCTGATCGTCCTCTCCGGAGCCGCTCCATCATCATCTGGCCCGAGGTTGGCATGGTGTCATAGCAACAACATCAGCACCCATCAGAGGATGATCCACTAATGGCCGACCCCCCCAACCCTTGGAGCAAGGCAAGCTGTCGAGCCTAAGAGTCTGATAGATGCCTGACGTGTTTCAACCGAGTTACTCGGTTGAAACACGCCAGGCATCTATAGACTCGTATTTTTTTTACACGTCTAGGTTAACGTGAGCCTATCCGCTACATATGACTCCATGCTTAGGCTATAAGACCCAAGTCGTGACATCATTTGATACATCGAAGATGCTAAATAAAATAAAAAATAGGCCTGCAATGTCGCTGCTGCAGGCTAAACCAAGGCAGTAAATGCAACGTATTTTAGAGCCATAGAGAAAGCATACTGTTCCGTCATAAGCTCCTCAGCAGGCCTACATGAACAGCGATATTATTGGGCATGTCATGTGTGCGCGTCCATTATGGTTATTATGGGCCTTTTTCCCTCTGCAGATTCAAGACATGTCCAATAATAAAATGCAGATCGTGATGAGCGATCGAGGCAGATCGGACGCTCAGCCTCAGTGTCCTATCGGTGCAGACAGTCTAATGTATCTAAATAATCGGTGGACTAATAATTTATCTAAATAATCGGTGCAGTCTAATGTATCTAAATGAAATAATCGGTACAGTTTAATTTTAATACTCGGTGCAGTCTAATTTATCTAAATTAAATAATGACTGTAGGCTATATGGCTACAATAATACGGTTTTGAAAGGGAATATAATGATCTATAGGCTGTTAGTGCATGTTATTATTACAGCATCATGGCAATATGCGCACAAGATGTTATGGCTATTCGTGCATCTCTTTGGTCATTGCCATACAGCCTACGCGTGCACGACAATGCATATGGCTATATGGCAATGACCAAAGAGCTGGGTATTGATCTTAATTTAGGATCAATTATATGACGGATAATAATCTTACCTCAGCGCATTCTCGTCGTCCTGTCCTTTGTGGGTGCGCGTCACCTCACACCCACACGCACTGTCCTTTTCCCACACCTAGACACACACAGGTTCGGCTGATGGTGATGATCAAACCAAATGGCTCAGAAAATATGTACGTTGGTTTGACTTCGGGAAGCTTTTGCAGGGACAATATTGCGGCGGGTCTGAGATGATACCAAGTCTATTATGTCTCTATGATGTTTTTCATCATCACTGAGTGTGCGTCGGGAGTCTGGACCAACCCACTGCCACGCCTGCCATCATTTTAGACCTTGGTAATCAGTGTTGCCAGGTTATGGGAGAGACATAAGCAACCAGGCCTACGAAAACAAGCTCAAAAGAAGCGAGCCCTTCGCGCTTTAAACATAATTGGCTATTTGAAAATAGCCAATCTACAAGTTCCAAGATCAAGACATTTTGAAAAATGTGGAATACGTTTTGAAACATTTAAACAACACACATCTTGTATGGGAGACAAGATTTGTGTTAGGCATAAAATATTTTCAGATGGGGGTCCGCAGACAGATATTAATTAATTAATTAACTTAACATGATGTTTGGGAAAACACTGGTTTAAACAGCATATTAGGAAGCAAGCCCAAATAAGCAACTACACTTTAGAAATAAGTCCAAAAAACCGCAACCACCAATAATTACAAGCAACTTTACAGAAAAACAAGCCTAAAGTCGCTTATAATAAGCAGACATGGCAACCCTGGTGGTAATTTGCCTCTCCGGACCACCGCCACCTGCGCTGCTTAAAACGCCATAGACTCACATTAGGCCATTGGCCTTATGATGAATGAATTGCATTACGTTGGCGCCATCTGCTGTTTCATAGGGACATGTGCAGACAGGGAGAAAGGAAATGAATAAGATAATAGTTTGGTCCAACTCCGAGCCCTTTGCGGTATTTGTTGTCACTGTATATTAAATGCTTGCTATATCCGGAAGATGAAATGTGAATTATGAACAATACAACTACAAAATGATAACAAACATGAAAGTAAAAATTTCTACAGACAATTAAAAGGTTAGCTTTGAGACCTTTGCTGAAAAGGGGGGGGGGTAAGATTATATGAATATTATTTGTAGTATTAGATACACATTTTGCTGGTGAGATGGTAAAATGAATAAAGATTCACTGCAACACTCTTGGTACACTTGCAGACAACGTTTAATGAAGTTGTGAATTTTTCAGTCAAAAGTCTAAACAACGTTCCTCAAAATAATTGTTCAGAATATTATTGCCCTTCAAAACTTACAAAGACATCATGAAGACGTTTTTACATTGGACAGTAAGGGTGAAAGACAAAGGAATTGGACTGACATGATGAAGCCCATAGGCTGTGACTTATACATTTGTTTGACTGATATTGGTTGTCCAAGCGGTTGCCCTGCTTCATGTCCATGTTTTCTCATAAATAAAATAAATAAAACAAATACAAATAAAAAATACAGCATTTCTCAGGCAGCTGACACCAAATCCTTGTAAACAGAAATTCTGCGAAAAATTGTTAAAGCTGCATTGTACATTTTAGGGGCTGCAAATACACTTTGTAAAATAAAAATAAAAACATTCATAAATAAAACAAAATATTTAAAAATATAAAGCCAAAATAAAATTCAATCTTTTTGAAACACCTCAAAGTTGCACGCCCCTATAAATGAATGTAAACTATATATAGCACATCTCAAAGGCATGCAATGTACTTTGCTTTATTTGACCAGACTGAAAGAGGTTCCCAAGAAAACAATGTTTAGAATGAATAACCACTGACATCTCTCCAACTATGGTAAACTATGTTGTGACAGGCCTCTAGATCAGTGTTTATTATAAACATGTTGTGGTTTACCCTTTTCAGTTAAGTATTAAAAAAAGGATAAGTATCAAAATAAAATTGTACAGTCTTCATCTGCCTTCACAAGGACTGTTTGGCTTAAATATGTTGGCATACCAACACTTTTCTGTTATACAGAACCCCCCACCCCTTTCATTAATTGTGCTTTCTACTTCAGAGACTGTGCACCTTGCCATAAGCAGTCTTTTCTTTAATCAAAGTATTCAGAACCCTTTAAACAACGTTCCCACATTTTGTTGTCTCGTAGAAATAACATAAAATAGATTTTTTTTTTTTTTTTTTTACACAACACACAACGAAAACACGTTTTTAGAAACCTTTGCTTGTTTAAAAATAAACAGAAATATGAAGAAGATACATATTCAGAGCCTTCAGCTCCAAATTGAGCTCAGATGCATCCTGTTTCCTTTAATCATGCTTAGCCGAAAGCTTAGGTCGAAGTGTCTGGCCTTCCCCAAACTTGGAAACTGGCAGACCTAACAGACACGTTCCGGTGAAGTACAGAGTGGCTAGGAGCTGCCCAAATTCTACAATGAATCAAGTCTACAAGGGATTCATGCAGACTTCTAGAGCCCACGTTTGGGTCTAGACCTCACCAGACTTGCTGACCATGCTAATCTTTTTAAATTGAGTCTAAACCATAACAAAATGTGGACAAAATGAGAGAATCTGTATATATTACTGTATATATGTGTTACTGCTAAATTAGTAAACAGGTGTTCGTGATCAAAACAGTCACAACTAATCACTGCCGTTTGTGACAATATGCTACTGTATGCATGACGGAATCTGAGGTAACTTTGAAACACCTTCACTTTGAATTACGAAATTACAAACCGTTTACACATTGGATAAACATAATGGAAACACTGTCTGTGGGGTCCCACCATAACTTTTAACTGAAAACCCTCATAAAACACCCTGTGCTGAATCTGCCGATTGCCAATAAGTAGCTTGTTCTTGCCTGTTAATGAGACATTTGAGGCCTGCATTTTTCATAGGAAACTTGGTGGCTTCGCTTTCTGCACTGAAGGGTTTGTACTTTTGCTTTACAATCTTTGTGAGGTGATACATTATAGTTATAATTACCTCAGTATTCCACTAACAAAGTTGCATGTTCTGCTCAGGTGTTACTTGGATGATAAACTGGTAAGTGGGCATCATACACTGTTGCAGCTCCAATGCATTAACTTCTGCCTCCTCTTTCCCAAAGCCTGGGGGGCCCATAGTCGGCATTGTCATGGTGAAATTGTCAGCCATGTCCACACCTGGGACACCATCCAAAAACTGTGAAGAGAACACATTCATGATAATAATTTAAAAAATAAAATAATAAGAATGTTCTTATTTAGTCTTCCTTGGGACAAATGTGTTTGCATCCCTCATTATTAGTTGTAATGCTGACAATGTATGTTTTATTTAAGCTGGATACGATTAGTTAAGGTATTGCACATATACCATGCTCAGCTAAAACACAGTACAGTATCAGCACCTTCGGCTTTCCATTGGAATACAGAGCTTGCCATTATTATGTCTGTGCAAGTACAAAAAACAAATCGTGTCAATCTCAGAATCCACATGGGAACGGAGTGGATCTCGGACTTCATATTGCCAGCCTGTGATGTCAGTTTATTGACGTACTGTATGACTCCAAATTTGTGCAAGGTTTCAGCCGGATGAGAGCCCTTTTGACTTCCATGATACATTTTTAATTAAATATATATATTTTTTAAAGTATGAAACATAATAACAAAATTAAAAAAATATTGCTGTAGCATAATGGTAGCGTGCAACATTTGGTCGGTCCAGCGATTAGCCGTACACACCGTAAAAACACACAAAACAAAACTTACATCTTCTACCCTCCACAGGTCACTGCACATGCCATCTGTGTTACCATAGTTGATTGCGTTCTTCAGAAAGTCAGTTGTGTTGCCATAATCCTGATGAGACAGTAATTGTTATTTTATATCAAAGTCTCAAAAAGGCCAATTTTTCCTCATGGATAAATTCACTTTACAGTGATTGTCATTTTAGACTTTCTGCAAAATGTAATGCTTACATTGTCAGTATCCCGCAAGACAGAAATGAGTAGACGAATATATTCAGTGGCAGCCTTAAGTGTGTCCACTTTACTGGGTTTACGGTCGGGACGCATCAGTGGCACCATGCGCTTCAGACGGGTGAACATGGTGTTCAGGTTCCTGATCTGTAGAGGAAGGAATGGCCAAATTTTATACTGATAGATGATTTGACAATGCCATAGCTCATAACTTAAAGTCCTTCTACCGGTTTCACCACTCACAGAAATCATCCATAAACTAGATAGTATAAGTAATTTACAGTACAAGCAACTCCCCATATAGTCCCCGCCCATTTGTGCCAGACAAGACTTTTTTGCCATTTTGCGTTTTCTTCAAAACACACTTTTTGCTGCAACTCCAACATGTTTTGTCCAGAAGCCATGCAAATGGTACACATGATCTCTTAAGTCATGTGATCAGTGATCACGATGTATATGGTCAGATTTTTCAAATTCCATTTCAATTGGTTATGAAAGCCTTTCAAAATTTGCGGGCCCTGGGTCGGCAACCCGGCCTGGTGGAGACCTGTGCTCCAAGGAGTGCACTTTTCTAGTTGTTTTTTCTTTCTTTTTTGATAAAAAAAGAATTAAATGCCAGAAAATACACAATAAACATGAATCCAACATATTAGCAAAGATAAATAAACAAAAAAACGTTTAATTTACACAGCACTGCTGTCTAACTAATGTAGGGAACTGCAACCGAATACAGGAGGAGTGGGCACTAGGGACATCTGGGCACCATTTTTTGGGAAGACTGGGCACTAGAGAAGAGCGGGCACCAGCCGTACCAGGCCTAGGAAGAAAGGGCACTAGGGAAATGTGGGCACCAATACAAAGTGGGCACCAGACCTCGGAAGACTGGGCACATTTTAGTGAAATATGCCTAACCTTGAACCCTCACGGTTCACGGTTAGGGGGGGGGGGGGCATATGAATGTAGTTGCATTCCAGTAATACGCAATGCCAGAAAATATTCCCGTTATTTCCCTAGTACCCACTCCAACTAAGGCCTGGTGCCCACTCTGTTTTGGTGCCCAGATTTCCATAGTGCCCAGAATGTATTGGTGTCCACCCACCTGTTACAACTCCAAACTTACAAAGATGTGGCATCACCACAAGGCCTCTGGCAGACAACAATTAACACTAATTTTGCACAGCAGTAGCCTATTTATTAATCGTCATAGTTCACCACTCTGTTCTGAGTTGGCAGTGCAAGGAGGAGTTGCATTGATGTGGACTGGCCTTAAAACTGTTTTGTTGCAACTAGATACATTGTTGCGGTCTGGTCTTTATAAGGCCTAGCATAGGCTGAATGTTTTCAAATCCATATAGCGCCTCAAGGCCATAGAGTTATAGGCTCACGGCTGAATTAACATTATTTTTGTTAAAAGGGAGGGCCCCCTCCCCCCTCCCTCTAAACCACTAAATAGTGAATTAGTTGCTCTACTAACATTCCGTCCAACTCCAACGGTTAGTTACGTGGTCCAAATTGGACCGTCTAAATATTAGGCCTACTCACCCTCTGTCGCTCCTTGGCGTTGACCATTTCTCTTTTCTTCGCAGTTAACCTGTAGTCTTCAGCTACGACGTACAGGCCGCTCCTGGATCGTTTGTATTTGACAATGTCGCTGTATACAGGGAGCGCAGACTCGCCTGTAACACGCATTAAAATGTCACGCATCGACTCTTTTCCAGGGACCTTCATTGTTACAGTTTCTACTTTGTAACGCCTAATTGTGGCCGCGTGGCGTCTCTTGGCCAATTTAGACTACTCTCCCGTAACGTTAATCAAGCTGACAACTGACCGCCAGGTAGGCCTATATGATCTGTACAACACACTCCAACACGGCAACCGGAACAGTGGGCACCTGGTATTTCTGGACACATTTTCTATATTTGTTTTGTAGCCATTTTAAATTGGATTTTCTATTTACATGTACTTTATAAATGAGGAGCCAAATACATATATTTTTTTAATTAGTACATTTATTTTTAATTACATTTCTACAAATTGCTACAAAACCTAGTCATTTCGGGGATACACAAGAGATTGAAGGGTATAGGTCTGATAATGTATATGGTCCTTGTATGTTCACATCATATATACTTAACATTTGATTTGCAAACATTTCCCAAAGCATAAAAAAATATTTATTTTGTGCATTTAGGGAAAAAAATGTTTAACGTTGAGTTGCCCACATTTATTAAACTTCAGCAGTACTCCTCTGAGACACAGTGAGTAGACAGAAATGGTGCCATATTGAGCATTTGGTGAGGACCAAGATAAGACCGTTGAAAGTGGATGAAGTGGTCTTAACTTTTTAACAAAACAAACAAGCAAAAAAGTTTTGTTTTAACAAAACGCTACTTTAGTTGATTTAATAAAAGAAACAAAAAGTAGGCTAATAATAACACCTGTGATTCCTACGATTGACAGTAAACATCAGATGTGGGCAATTAGAAAATAGCCTGCATCAAACATTTTGAGAAAAAAAGTGCTACACACACGTTTTCCATATCCCCTTTCTGTGATTCCTAATTTCCTACTGGCAGTAAATATGGTAACAAGATAGGTGGGCTGGGCACTAGGGAGATCTGGGCACCTCGATGTAAAATTGGCTATTTTGTCAAATATATATATATTTGGAAAATGTATTTCAGTTAAGTAAAGTATACATGATTAGAACATGCTTAAACATTAGACAATTAAAGTCTAATATTTCTACGATTCATACAAATGGCGACAAAACCTCTATATCCAGTCATTTTGGAGAATAAAGAAGTTGAAGGATAAATTAAGTAGTGCCCGCCTAGTATCCTGCATCCGCAAATAGTACGTGCGCTCGCGCACACCCACTCCGCATCAGCCAGTGAGGTTTCTGAAGATGGAACCATGAACAAACTGTCCCTCCCTCCGGACTATGGGTTCAAACCGTTCAGACTCTCATCCACATCCAATCATAACTCTCTGCAGCCAAAGCATCCACTGGGCAGAATGCGCGCGCCCAAGCTGTGGCCAATCACAATCAGTGACATTAAATGACGCATTTGGAACAGCCAACTCAAATTACATAGGAAGTTCCTCCATGACTTTCTTCGGCATTAGAAAAAAAAAACTCCTCATCCGTCTAATGATACTTTTGAGGCGACAAAACAGTGAAACACGTCAATATCCGGAATAAATTTATTATGAACGGCAGTTGATAAGATAACCTTCAAGAAGAATTTGCTCATATATCGATAAACTGTCTCAGTCTGCTCAAGGAGAGGACGTATATTCATCACAGGAAAATGATAGCCTCGCATCTGTTGACGTACAACTTCACGGAACTTCATCATGAGCAAATACAAAAAGTAAGTACAGGGCGACATCTAACTAGACGCCTTTGTGACACATTGTATCCTTAGTTGGCCGCCCAGTGTCTAGTTCAGTCTGTCAGGTCATACTCTACTGTCTTGTCAACGAGCAGTGGTGGAAAGTAACTGAGTACATTTACTCAAGTACTGTACTCGAGTACAATATTGAGGTATTTTTTACTTTACGGGAGTATTTCAAGTTGTCAGTACTTTTACTTCTACTCCACTACATCTCAGAGGAAAATATAGTACTTTTACTCCACTACAATTTTGAAGACTTTAGTTACTTTGTAGATTTTGCTGGCACTGCTTGTGAACGAGTTTAAAAGCGCTACTACTGCCTCTCGACACGTGAAGGTTTCGTCTTGCTCAAGGACATGGCGTCACACCCTTGTCGGCAGTCGTCACCAGAGCAATGAGTCGTCACCTTGACTGTTGTTAACTCAGCTGTGGCGCTGGATGTAAAAAGGCGTAGTCTTATCGATTGTTTGAATTCTTTATTTAGCAGTTTGCCAAAAAAGCACAGATAGCACAGTTCTATACAAAGGTCTGCTAAAAAGGATTAAACCCAAGAAAGCACTTGTTTCCATTGGATGTATTCAATTCATCAAAACATTTAGTGACAGACAAATATACAATACTATGCAAAAACATAATATAAACTAGTATTAATAAAAAAAGAAATATGTACAGTAAACCATTTCCAGACACAGAAGAAGACACAAATACACAGCAGATAATAGTGGAAGAAATAAATGTCTGATCAAATGAATATCAAATCAAATATCTACTGAATCAAGCAACTTAAAAACTCCCTGGGGTAGCTACTCACAAAAGCCAGTGTAACCTAGATGTTAAAATGACCCCAAACATGTTAAAAAGTGATATATCCCTTTAACACATTGTGAACAGGACATGTATCCTGTGCAGAGATGAGGCATCATCTCTTGCACAGACCAGTTAGAAATATAGCCTACTGTATGTCAGATATCATACTCACTCAGTCCCCATTTTTAATTATGATGGGTTAATGTGGGGGGACGGTTGGGGTTGAATATGAACATTTTACATTATCAGAAGGCCAAACCCAGGAGGGGTAGTACTAGTCTTCTTTTACTTTGTCGAGGCATATGCATGCTGGAGCACAGAAACCCATGTGTTCTGTGTTGTGTACTGAAAATATAATGTAATGCCTAGACATGAATGATCCTCTTTTGACAAAAGTATGGTGGTTCCTGTCTACGTTTCTGAGCCAGAATTTGGAAGTCTATTAAAAGCCTAGTCTGTTCCATTATGGTTTAACAGTGCCATCCAATGTTTTTAATTTGATATCTTTAAAGCCTCAAATTCATTACTGGCCAAATTCTTTATTCTGGATAAAATATTATTTTCTGTGGCATGGAAAAAAATGCGTTTTTGTTAATGGGGAAACTCGGCACATTAGATTTCTGCTTTGAACCAATCAAAACTTAAATGTATAGGTGGGCACTGGGCACTTTTTTATAATCAGTCAAATTGGCTACTTCGATTACTGTTGCTCCCCTAATGTGCTGAGATATAGCATAGTATCATTATTCCATTCCTAAGGGAGAGCTCTGGCAGATGACATTGCACTTGCACATGAATTCGCAATCTGAAAAGTCGCTTTAAACTTTTGTTATGGCTGCATTTAAGCTAGCTATCTCCAGTTTCCTATTATAATGAAGTGTGGGCAGCCTGTTCCTGCCTACTGGAACATGTTCTGTCAGTGTATCAGTTTTATTCATTATGTTGCCCCGGTGTGACGGTGTCTATTTAGAGTTAGACCTTGTAGCCAAGGGGACTTGCTGTAATATAGTACACTGACACCCTAGTATAGTACATTTACCCTAAGGATCACAGTGGGTGCATAGTATTGTAGTTTCACAGTGGGTGCATAGTATTGTAGCTTCTGGGGACATTCTTTTTTTTTAACACAAGGTACTGCAGTGACTGAGTTCACAGTAGCTGTATGACTTAAGCCTTTATAATGTATATTAGCCTATGCCAACTGTAACTAAGTTTTACCTACTTAAATGAATGTCGTTATGAATATGATGTCAATTCATAATACCACAAAGTTATACTTGTATGAGTGAGTGACTCCTGTGCCCTTTTTTGGTTATCTGCCACTTTCCTGCTGGGCATCACAATAGGGAAAGTAATGTGCCTGGACAACAACAATTATTGTTTCACTCTTGAAATAAAAAGGTTTTCCAGTCGTACTTTTCTTTTTCCTGGCTTGTTGCTTCATAAGCCTGATTGACCAGGGGAATTTAGCACTGACAGATACGTCTGGTTTCCAGGCTAAGGCAGGGCATATGTGAAATAGTCTGAGAGGCAGGGTCTTACCGCTTTATTCCGTTCTACACCCTCATACAGGAATGACCCGCTGTGATTGGCCAGTAGTCACTGTGATTGGTAGTTCTTCCTTATTCTTCACACTTTGATCTCGCCGCAAAGCGGGCTGCTATGGGCTGTACTTCCAAATATTGGAACTTCCTCATTGAGAGCATTGCCGCATTCCATTCTTACTATGCTAGTGATGTAACTTTCTTATACGGCTCTGATTCTTCCTTCTTCCTTGCGCTTTTGCAACTATGCATAACTTTAAACCTAACCCCACAAAAAAACATGCCTAACCCTAATATATATACATCCTAGAGGACTGACAGAATAATTGAATAGAGATATATGAAATGTCTTTGTGTCTAAAACGCAATACCATACTCCTTCCGACATCGGAACATCTCCAGGTTTAGAAAGGCTTCCCGAACTACAGTTCGGCGAGTCAGGACATCTGGGGGTGCACAGGTTCCGAGGAAAAGTTCTGGGACAGTCCTTCCGAAGCTCGGAATAACGTCAATTTGTAGTTATATCACCACCCCTCAAAATAAAAGTTTGGTAGTCAGAAGGAGTTTGTATTGCGCTTAACGAATATCCATACATGACTGACGTAAAGATATGACCAGAAAATGTTATCTTCCTCCCTCCACCATCATGGGTTTAGGTGGACAAATATCTTCACCACTTGCGGCTGTCCGATCAGAGCGTGATGGACTTGGCGGTGAGGTTCCGACGGGAGATGGATAAGGGCCTGTGCCGTGACACCTACTCTACAGCGTCTGTCAAGATGCTGCCCACGTATGTGCGCTCAACTCCTGATGGAACGGGTGAGTGTGGGTAAACGTATCTGCCTGTGCGTGCGTGTGGCACCGTACGATTGGAGAAACCAGTCAGATTGAAAAAGGTGCACTCGGTTTCACCGACGGAGGCGCGTCGCCTGAAGGCGACTTGAGCCACGAAAGGCACCGCAGAGCAAGCTTAGGCGAGCGAGTCGCGCGTTGCGAAGCCGAGCGTTGCGAAGTCACCTTCAGTCGACTCAGCGGCATCCGAGTTATGTACCGATAGGGACAGAATCGTAAAGCATCGCCCCCCCTAGTTTTGGTACCTCCGAGATGTCATTTCTTTTTTTGACGGGGGGGGGGGGTGGGGCTTGCGGGGGAGCACGGGAGGTGAATTTGAAGAAAACAAGCACTCCTTTTTCAATCTGACTGTTTTTTAAACATATATATCTATGATGATGTTTGACACTTGTCACATCTTCCTGTTATTTCTGACCGTAAAAAAAAACTGTCTACACTTGAGTAAATGAAACCCAGATTAACACATATTTGATTAGAACATTGGAGGGGGGGGGACAAGACCGAGTTTAAGGGAGAGGGGAATGGAATGCCCTACACCATTCGAAGTGGCAGGAGATTGGCTACATATTACAATCCTAGTTTTTAATTTGTTGACAGGCAAATAACAGCTTGACTTATTTGGGCACTATGAATACATCTTTTATTCTCAATTTTGTGTGTGCGTGGCTGCATGCGCATGTGACCTATGCTAGCATTTCATAATCTTGATGTTTCTGTCCACTAACCTCGGAAGGATTTCTAAATCAGAGAGGACTGGTGGTAAGGGACAAATAAAATTGCTTAGAAATTGCTCAATCTTATTAGTTCTTAAATTGTGTTGTATCTCTTTTATTTGTCTCCTGAAGAGAAGGGTGATTTCTTGGCCCTGGACCTTGGTGGGACCAACTTCCGCGTGCTGCTGGTCAAAGTGTCCTCAAACGGCGATCGGAAGGTGGAAATGGAAAATCAGATCTACGCCATTCCAGAACACCTAATGAGAGGCTGCGGCTCCGAGGTTTGAGGCAATACATGCTTTGATACTTGAAGTTGTTGCTTTCGCAACAACTTCAAAATCTAAATATCACCAAAGTTGTGTCCTTTTTTGATAGAAGGTCATCCATTATTCACTGCGGCCATAGTTCATCAACAACACATGTGTGGCTAAACATTGGTCAGACATGGAGTGATTGCGTCTGATTGTTCACTAAAAAGGATTGACACAAGCCTGGTTGTGGACACAAGGGGTAGTACTTGTCCTTATTCCATGGCCAGGGTTCCTTTTCACCTACATTCAAGAGGGTTAATAATCAGTAGTACATGAGGTAAACTCCATATAGCGCACCAACAAAAATGTGAGTGACACAAGCCTGGTTGTGGACGCAAGAGGCAAAACTATTTCCAGGCTTTGTTCCTTTTCACTCACAATCAAAACTAATTAGACCAAAATACCGGTATCTACCTGTGTGAATGTGAATATGGTTTACTTTTCTTTCCCATAGTTGTTTGACCACATAGCTGATTGTCTGTCTAATTTCCTGGATAAGATGGGCATAAAAGAGAAAAAACTTCCACTGGGTTTTACCTTCTCTTTCCCTTGCCAGCAGAACAAGTTGGATGAGGTGAGTGAGACACTGTAACATTTGAACTATAGCACATTTCACTGGTGCTTTTTGTGAAGGAATTCCCTATTGTGTTGTGGAGGTACTACATCCTTCTGGTGGGGCCTTGTCACTGGCAGGTGAGCCAGTAGGGTACAACAGCAGTGGCAACACAGAAATGTGTGGGGAGGAAAACTGTTGTTTGCATATAGACTAAATTGGGAGATAAATTGAGTAATAATAATTGGCTACTTAAACATGAGTCAAAGGCATCGATTTATCCGTGTCATCCTACTTATCAGAAAGAAAGCACTCTGCTCCGATATGTTTGCCATGTCTACCTTCACTTCACTTGGTTTGCAGAGTATTCTGGTATCATGGACCAAAGGCTTCATGTCTAGTGGTGTGGAAGGGAAGGATGTGGTCATTCTCCTGAGGGAAGCCATCAAGAAACGAGGGGTAAGGACATATTCAGTGCTATTCACCTTTAGCTGGAACTGAATAAATAACCATTAACAGCACTGTTATGTACACAAAGATAATGTATCAAAGAAAGAAAAAAGAAACAAACAACATTTTCTCCTATGACACCATGATAGACATAATCATTCTTTGATATTATTACTGTTTGCAGGACTTTGACATTGACATAGTGGCGGTGGTTAACGACACAGTGGGCACAATGATGACTTGTGGCTATGATGACCATAACTGTGAGATTGGCCTGATTGTAGGTGAGTTCATCCTCTCAGTCATACTTAATGTCAACAACAACAGCATCTGGGATTTAGATCTGTGCTTTCAAGTCAACATACAGTATGTGTGGCTTGTGGTTCTGCGTTGTTCAGTGTGTACAGTACACTACATCATGCCTAGGAGTTCGTTCCTATGGTGTTCAATTCTCCCTGAGACCACTCATGCTAAAAATGAATGCTTCACTGCAATAATCTGTTTAGGTGGTCCAGATAGTTGCAACATCAAGGTCAAAAGTGTATATTTTTATTTATTTAGCTTTCAATGCCCAAGTCTCTCTGCATGAAGTAGCGGTGTCTATTTAAAAAATTAAAAGCTAGTGAATCCATATATACAGTAGTTTGTACTCGTAGTTTATCCTGATGAAGTTTTGTTAATGAACAAAAATGCAATAAACACAACTCAAGACCACATCTCTAACTTACTTCTCTATCAACCCTACAGGAACAGGCACCAATGCCTGCTACATGGAAGAGATGCGCAACATGGAGAGGGTGGAGGGTGATGAAGGGCGGATGTGCGTCAACACGGAATGGGGAGCTTTTGGAGATGATGGGGCCCTGGAGGACCTGCGCACTGACTTTGACCGGGAGATAGATGCCACCTCCCTAAAACCTGGCAAGCAGTTGTGAGTGTGTTTACCATAATGTTGTATTTTAGTGTTACTTGAACTGAACAAGATCATTTGGATAAAGCCTTGTGTATTTTATCCCAATAGTCAGCAGGGTGAGCGAGAGGACGCATGACACAGAGAAAACTTGAAAAGTGTGCTCCTACAGGCTCCGCCAGATCGGGTTGCCTACCCTGGGCCCGCAAACTTTGGTCATAGCCACTTGGAATGGTATCTGAAAAATCCATTTTTAGTTTTGTATTTGAGCTTTGGACAAAATCTGTAGGAGTAGTAGCAAAAAGTGTGCGTGTTGCCATTTTATTGCAGAAAATGTAATCTGGCACCAACAGGGCCTATATTGTAGGTTGCGTCATGATCCAAAGAATCCTGGGGAAAAAAATATGTTGATTGTTGTTACAGGCCAAAACGTTAAGTGGGCTGCCACCATGAGGACATTTGAAAAATGTGTGATGGGGGTTCTTCCTTGGCTTAGTAGGAATGTGCGTGTAAGTTTCCCAGCAATCGGGCGCTACATTCATGATGTTATAGGCCAAAACATGAATTGACAGATTTGTCTTGATCACATTACTATAGAGATAATGTGTAGCGATTTGCATGTTGTTTGGACAAAATCTGTAGGAGGCAGGAGTAATATCAAAACATTTGTTTTGCAAAAATCAATCTTCCTGCGATTTTCATACTAAAATGTATTTTTTTATACATTAGGAGAAAATCGACTTTATTATCGAGCTTTCTCTGTCCCAGCAACACACTCTCGTGGGATTTATCACCAGTAAATATTGGACGTTAGCGAGATCAGACGGCACCCACTTCGGAGACCTTTTGTAGGATTTGTGTACCTTTTCACATTTTATGTCTTCCCTTTTTAATTATTGCACATCTTTGCCCAATTACCCTGACAATGACTGGAAGTAAAGCCACAGTCCTCACTGTGTAAAGAACATTCTAACTCGGTGTGTTCTTGTCGACACACCAAGGCGACATCATAACCAAACCTAATCAGCCTTCAGTCCTTTAAGAGTTATAACAGTAACAACATTTGACTCCTTTCTTGCCCTTTGTTTCATGTTGTTTAGGTTTGAGAAGATGATCAGTGGTCTATACATGGGGGAGCTGGTGCGACTGATCCTGGTGAAGATGGCTAAGGAGAACCTGCTATTCCAGGGACAGACAACACCAGACCTCCTCACCACTGGACACTTCCACACCAGCCATGTCTCAGCCATTGAAATTGACAAGTCAGTTTCTGGGTGTGTGTGTCTATATGTTGTTAACTTTTGCATGTACTGTATGTGTGAGCGTACAGTAGGTTAAAGAGTGCACTCTAACCTGGTCTAACATCTGGCGCAGTCCCCCAGCACATGTTTCCCCATTATTTAAAGCGAGCAATAGATGGTAGATTGGCCTACTGTATATAGGCGAGTTCGCAATACACGAAAACTGCTTGCTATCAAAATCCATCTCATTTCACGACATCCCATTCAACATGGTAGATGACATTGCTGAGAAACTCGGCATTGAAGTTAAAATGTTATATTAAAAACAGAAGATAAATATTTTTGAAAGCACTTATTTCAGATTTTATTTATCATTATTCCTATTAATAAGAATATGACAAATAAGAAACAGTTGAAAGAGGAGGAGAACAGTGAAGAGAGAGTGGAAGAAAAATACATTTATTTAAATAAGTAGCATACACTTTACTGCTGACAGAATATCTTCTGTCAGCTGAGCTCTCCTCTCCAGAATTTTCTTTGTGCAACGTACCAGGTCATCAATGGGGCTCCTATGCATGGATCCAATGGGGCTCCTATGCATGCATTTGTCATGCTTTAAGAGAATACAAGCACTTTCCGCCTTGTACCTTACTTTGCACCCAGATAATCCACCGTCTAACTAGCAAAATCGGAGTTGGACGTGCCCCCAAGGAGCTTGCACAATGCACTTTAGACCTTGAGCCACCTTGTACCATAGGTTGTCTAAATAGGGCCCTTAGCCTTGTTTGTTCATGAATTAATTGATCATTACAGTTAAAATAATTATGTTTGTTGTGTTGTTTGCTCTCTCTAACAGGGACAAAGAGGGTCTGATGGGTGCTGAGACAGTGCTCCGGGGCCTGGGTCTGGAGCCATCAGCTGAGGATTGTGTAACCACCCAGAGGGTGTGTCAGATTGTGTCGACGAGGGCCGCCCACCTATGCGCGGCCACACTGGTAGCCGTGCTGCGGCAGATCAGGGACAACAAGGCAGCAGAGAGGCTCCGCACCACCATCGCGGTGGACGGGTCTGTCTACAAAAACCATCCGCAGTAAGTGACAGGCACAGGCTTTGATCTTGCTATAAATTCACAAAAACTCTGTGTGCGTTAGGGCTGTCAGAATTGGCCAAAAATGACTTTCGAATAATCCTTTTTGAAAAAAAAACGTAGGTTTGAATCGAACCTATCAATTTTCAAATGCATATTATTTTTAATTTAAATATTGAATGCAGTCAAACTTAATTCAAAGAATGCAGATGTCCCTTTCTTTCTCTATATGCGCCAGAAGCGGTATGTGCTGAGAAATGCGCTTTCTTGTGAGAACAAATGAATGATTTATACTTATTTTATTTTATAGCCTCATTTTAATAATCTTTAGATAATGTAATTTATTATCTATGTTTAGATACAAGCCCAAACATATCTGGAGAATGGAGATGCATCTCTCCAATGATGTGCTCATTGTGCTGTGATGGAAGTTGGAACAATCTTTACCTCGACATGAATGACGTTATTCCATTGCATAAACCAGTGGTTTTCAACCTGTGGGTCGGGACCCAGGGGGGTTCCCAAATTATTTTAGGGGGTCCCCAGATGATTCCTATACTACCCTAATCCACTCCTTTGTTCTCAAAAGGTTTGCAAGAAGGCTCAACAAGATGGTGCGGCGGCTGATGCCAGACTGCGATGTGCGCTTTCTAAGTTCAGAGGCTGGCAGTGGGAAGGGAGCAGCCATGGTGACAGCAGTTGCCTACCGCCTGGCCATGCAGCATGCCGAGCGGCAGTGCATCCTGGACAAGTTGCGACTTAGCCATGAGCAGCTGCTGGAAGTGAAGACGAGGATTGGTGAAGAGATGGTGCGGGGCCTAGCCAAGGAAACCCACCAGGCAGCCAGTGTCAAGATGCTGCCCACCTATGTCCGGGGCACACCAGATGGAACAGGTTTGTCCATTGTTCATTAGATTGACCGTAACAGGTTGATAAATGTGGTGGCTGAAATCTTCATGTAAAGGAGAATTTCGCCCTAGGCGTTTTCTTACCGTTATTTGAGGATGTTAACTCTTCATAAGAGTGGTCCAGGACCCCCAGTTCATAACGAGCGATGTTCTCCATTTCGGGGACCCCCCAAACCGCAGCTCAGAACGGGAGTCGTTGCTGCTTGGCTAAATCCGCTTATTTCTGTCGCTCGAAAAATAGTTTTTTCTTGTATATATCTGTCGTGTGTGGTCCGTCTGATGTCCGTGCAATGCCATAGCTACATGGGCGCCTCCATTACTGTTTACAAATCAGTTTTACTGAAATCATGTTAGAAATCTCGTCTCGCGATACTTCCGCCCGGCGCTCTCCAGACCGGCAGGCGTAAGTATTGCGATCGTTGATATTTGATAACTGTATAGTGTATATTGTTTACCTATTGTTACATTGCAAATCAATTACATTGTTTTTAATTGCTAGATTTGACTAATTATATCACCTGTTAACCCTGTTTATTTAAAACAATTTGGAAATTCTTATTTAGGGTTCATCATCCCTGGCCTAGGTGAGATCCCTGTAATGAGAATGTGAAATGACTTGCAAACAACCTACCTGACGTGTGTTGGTGGCTCATTGTGTTTTCATATGTTCTATATCCTCAACAGAAAGTGGTGACTTCTTGACTCTGGACCTTGGTGGCACCAACTTCCGTGTGCTCCTGGTGCGAGTACGAAGTGGCGAGAGGCGTAATGTGGAGATGCACAACAAGATTTATGCCATCCCCCAAGAAATCATGCAGGGCACAGGGGAGGAGGTGGGGTGCCACAAATCCTTAGTAGATCACTCTTGTCAATTGACCTTTTTACTGCTAACTGCCCAGGCCATTTTAACACTTCATTAACCAGACACAAAGGAATAAACTGCAGAGAGGACCCCACAAAAGTATATAAACAAGACAAGAGTCTAATAACGGCATGTGGATCTCAGACTTCATGTGGCCAGTCTATGACATATCTATGACATAAGCAGGTTGTCTTGGGAACCAATGGAACCGAGCCATTTGGCCCATAGGTCAGGAGCCTATCTCCTGTTTCTGTAGGGTGAGGCAGCTTGATGTACAAGTACCCCCTTGACATGACCTCGGATAATCTGAGCGTAAAGTACAGCAAGTACCCATTAGTCATGCGTGTGTTTTGGGCGTAACATGAATTAGACCTCACGGTCTCTTTTACCATTCCCGTTAAGAGCCTGGACCATGGCGCATTGGTGTTTAAATTATGGAGGAGAAGCGAATGGTTTTCTGCTGAGAAAACGGATCTGCTTGTGCATGAAGTGAAAATGCATGACCATCCATAGGAGCAGAATAATGTGATATGACGAGGAAAACGAAAGCTTTCCGCCCGTGATGTAGCACTAGTGACATAGGCTACAAGGAAACAGCCATGACTGAGCCATAGTGCAGAGCACAGCTTAATATTGTGTGGCAACTGAAACGGCAGACAAATTTTCCATCTCGTTTTGAGCTACGTGAGATGGTAGCAGTGTACAATGCCCCAACTCGTTGAATTATAACGCTCCATCCCACATCTTTACAACAGATTTGTAAAGCATCAACGTCATTTCCTTAGGCGGTACATCCGCCAAATTCAACCATTTCCGGTTGTCAACTTCCAAGACAACCAACATCCCAGGTCTTGCCCAGGGTGGTATGAAGGTGTCGACGAAAACGACTACTAAAATGAATGAATGTTACACAGTAAATCCAGCCTTCACAGATCATTTCCCCATGTGCACATGGAGACTTTTCATGGAATGTTTGGTCATAAGAATTTTTAAGTCATGGAAAACGAATGGAAATCCATGTCAAAATGTATAAACCCTTTAACGTGTGACTGTTGTGTTTGTATTTTTCTGCTAGCTCTTCGACCACATTGTGCACTGCATTGCTAACTTTCTGACGTATATGGGAATGAAAGGCACATCCTTACCTCTTGGCTTCACATTCTCCTTCCCCTGTCAACAAAATAAACTGGATGAGGTAACACTTTGTTTAATTACTTTACTGTGAGAAAGTGTCCTAGTCTAAAATAAGGACAAGTTGAGCATGCATCATTGACTAGGGGATGGGAAAGAGAGTATTATTATTTAGTCTTAATACATTTTTTGGTTGATTATTATTGATTATATCTTGGTTATTACTTACTATATAATAATTCTTTAACCATATTTTCCTCTGCTGTTTTATTGCTAAAAAATGTAAATGTGTAAATTAATAATTGGAAAAGAAGAGAAAAGCTCCTCAGTTGCAAATGAGAGGAAGCTAAAGGTATTATACATTAAAGGGGTGGCCCAGTGAATGAGTTTTATCTTATATCTGACAACAGAGACACATTTGAACAGTCATCAAAGTAGTATTACTAATGGAAAACAGTATCATTGTCTGTGGAATTATTTTAGGCAATGGTACCGTTAGAATGAGGTAGTTGCAGAGTAAGTGACCAAAAAGTTGTAATTACATTTTAATTGTATTGTGTGCTGCTTTCCCAGTTGGAGCCAATAACACAGCATACCATTGAGGTTATTGTCTGAGCTCAGATGTGTACTAATCCTTTTATCTCATTTACATACACTGATCTAAATTATGTAATCTGTCTGTCTCTCTCACTCACACACACTTTCTCTATCATCCATTTATTTTTATATAAACACTCATACACATAAATTGGCATCATTTCTGCAGGGCATTTTGCTGAGATGGACAAAGGGTTTCAGAGCCAGCGGCTGTGAGGGGCAGGATGTAGTCACACTTTTGAAGGATGCCATCCACCGCACAGAGGTAACGCATGCAAACATACTGTTCATACACACATGCTCCAGGAATGCAAGCTAATGAACACACACACACACACACACACACACACACACACACACACACACACACACACACACACACACACACACACACACACACACACACACACACACACACACACACACACACTTGACTGTGATTTCCTGTTGGCTCATCTTTTGTGAGGGAAGATGAGGGTTTCAGTGAAAATATATTAACACATTTTGTGTTTCTTTCTTTTACACTAAAATATATTTAATTATTTTTAGAATGAATGATAGACTTCCAATTCTGCAGCCGTGAAACCACAATAGAACAGTCATTAACTATCCAGAGAGGAATAAGAAATGCAAGTCAGAGTTTAGTTAAGAAATGAATGCATTCATGGACTACATACAGTACTGCATATATACTGTACATGTCATGCATGCAGCCATACACATTGCATGCAAAATGAATCATTTTTAAACCTGTTTATTGTGTTAACCTGCAGTGTTTGCGTGAAAATTGCATTACAATGTGTTTGTCATCTATGCCATCAGGAGCTTGATTTGGACGTAGTGGCATTGTTGAATGACACAGTGGGGACAATGATGACTTGCGGCTATGATGATCCTCTGTGTGAAGTGGGACTCATTGTAGGTGAGAGTTGTGTTTCTTACCCCAAATTTACATTCTAATGTTGGGGGGGTGTAGGGATGGGAATTGGGAGTCAACTAACGATATGTATCGACAATATTTTTTGGATACAATGACATAAACATCAACAACCAATAGTTGCGCTCTTTTGAGCATAAACGGGAACGGGAAGGTAAACATTACCTCCCCTAACAATTTATGTAATATACATGAATACTCTTGAGTGCATTGATAAACACAGCCAAGTACACTGTTGTGAGTAGCGATAACAACCTCACCTACTTGATCCTACATCCATGCAGGAACGGGCACCAACGCCTGCTACATGGAAGAGATGGAGAATGTAGAGTTGGTGGAAGGCGAGGAGGGGAAAATGTGTGTCAACATGGAGTGGGGCGCATTTGGAGACGACGGGGCCCTTGATGATTTCTGTACCAAGTTCGACCATGCCGTGGATGACAGCTCGGCCTTCCCAGGCAAACAGAGGTACCTGATCTTGAAAGAGACGGGACAATTTCTACCTCTTATCGCACTTTTTTTCTTCTTCTTTCATTAACGGTGTGTGCCAGCAGTCTAGAACAGGGTTGTGTGTATATATGAATATGTGTGTCCATATTTGTCCAAGCAAAAGTAGACCAATCACTGTGCACACAGCTCACCAATCATAGTCCCAACAAAACTAGACAATGGGGAGGGTGTGGCTGATTTAAGCACTCACACTTGAGTTAAACTAAGTCTTTAATTAGTTTACAAGATGTATTATCTTTTTTGACATTTACAAAGTACATTTATGGGCCAATATTATACCAAGGATACAACTATCAACTTCATGATTCTGAGCCAAATTTATGGAAGTGTGTAATACAGTGTATATATTACATTAATTCATACACATAATAACATAATATATATTAGGCTACTACTACAGATGGAAGCCTAGGCATATTCAAAATACCTTTTGCAGAAGGTGATTCAGGTGATGCAGGAGTTCAGATCTTTGTCTAGCAGTCATAGTCAGGCTTTCTTTCCACAATTCACAATCTGCCAAAATGTACAGTATCTGAAGCTTACCTGTGGTGAACGGTATTGCTCCTCTTGAAATTGGGCAAAGTCTCCTCTACTTTTACATCATACTATCATACTATTAACATTGTTGAAATGTTAATCAGGCTCACTCAAAATAATACATTTTGCAGTTGCAGGATTTGACAGGATAGATGATTGCGTGACCAAAGACGGTAGAGAGAGCAGACTACGTCTAAAAGTCATTTTTTGATTTCAGCTAAAATCATTATTTTACACTTAGGCTATTCAAAAATAGCAGATATATCATAGCTACAAGCTACGAGCTTGTAGATCTGCTATTTTTGAAAAGTTGTGAAAATGTGGGCAAATATTTGAATATATATTGTTTTAAAGCGAACATTTTTTACTCAAAGCTTTGCTTCTGGGGTCCCTGGAACAAAATATTTTGAGATGGGGGTTGGCAGCCAAATACATATGATTTTGGGGGTCCTTAACATGAAAAGGTTTGAGCACCACACTGATATAGAAACATACGTTTTTCAGAAAAGTGTTGAGATTTAGAAGACATTTGTAGAATCGGCTTCAGGTCTTAATGGGTTAAGAAGTCTTCAGGGTCAAGGCAGGGTGACAAAACATCTGACTATGCTCACGGAGACACTCGTATATGCCCTTAAGTGTATCTTCTGTGCAAAAGTACGCTGTGTGAGTGATGCCCAATGTTTCTATAGTCACTGTATTTAAATTAACAATCTAAAATGTCTACCACATCGTCATCATATCAGTTTGAGTACCTCTTCTATATTTGTTGTCATCCCATGTGAGGTATGAGAAGATGATCAGCGGGATGTACCTGGGGGAGGTCGTCAGGAACGTGCTGCTGGAGTTCACTGCCAAGGGACTGATATTTAGGGGCAGGCTATCTGAGCGCCTCAAAACTCGAGGCATCTTTGAGACCAAGTTCCTGTCACAGATTGAAAGGTGAGCGCAGCAAACGGCTGACTGAATGTAGACTTCTCTCTTGCTTTCTTCTTGTACTCCTTGTACTCCTTCTCTATAGCAAGTAGGGCTGCAACTATCGAATATTTTCATAGCAATTCTATAGATTACTTTTTCGATTAATCGAATACTTATTTTTTTTGTCAATAAAAACAGAAAATCAATCAATCAATTGAACAGAATATCTAAATGTGAATATTCATTGAACTGAGAAAGTCAATATTGTGCATTGAAGAGAATATATCCCTAATAGCAATTTATTCATGAAGAAGTAACCAAAAAGTGTATTTAGATTACAACCATTAGTGTAGATGTATGCCCATAGATTAACCCTGTCAGAAATTGCAAACGTAAACATGTTTTTTGTAACTTCTTGTAGTGATACAGTAGATCTGGGCTTACACATTGGAATAAAAGTGCTCATGGGCTTGAAAAGGTTGGTTACCACTGATATACAGTATCAAAGAATCGATTAACCTCTTAAGTGTTGTTTTATACTTTGTCGCATAACAGTGTTGTGCAACAATACTGAAAATATGAAATGTTTTGTTTGTTTTTGTTGGCCTATAATGACATTCCCAAAATAGGAATTGATTATTAATCAATCATTTGATCAAATTATCGATTTATTTTTTATAATCGATTACTATTGCACCGCTGGTAAAGAATGAGTTTTGACCTGATGAGTTTATAACTATCAAAAAGAATAGCAGCACTCATAGAAATGTCCTTTTGTGTCCCTATTTTTGACTTGTCATCATAGGCAGAAATGTTCAATGATTTAAAAAATGCGATGCGTTGTGAGCTTGTAGATCCGATACTTTTGCCATGCAACACCATCATAAGACAAAGACCCAGGGCCGACCGGACATGTCCAGTCGGGCCAGCCGACTGGAGTAGCCATGTGGCAGAGAAGTAGTGTCAACAACATGCAGCAAGTGCTATCTATCAGTGTTGCCAGATTATGTGAGAGAAGCAAGCGACCATGTCTATGAAAACCTATCTCATTGTCGCTCCCAGAGAGAGAGATTGATTGATTTGACCTACTTTTGCGCTGTGGTGATGTAATTAATTGGGAGCAGGTGTGTAAGATTCCAATAGTATAAACATTTTAATTGGCTTTCATATACTCTTAATTTTTTTTTTCAAATTAGATTTGGCCTTATAGATCGAAATGTGCTCAGTTTTGGCTATTTTCTGGGTGATAATTTCAATAAATTAATTAATGTATTTAATTTTGATTATTCGAATAACCGTTTTCAAAAATGTTGTGTACACGTCAGCAGTGGTGGAAAAAGTACTCAAATGTTTTACTTGAGTAAAAGTATCAATGCACGATTTTCCTGTCAATAAGTTATTTTTTTTAGACACCAGTCCCCTGTTAGTTTGTCAATGATCTAAATGGGAAGTTTATTTCAGCAGCTAGAATGTGACAGTTTTAGTCCGTTTTTTGGTGCACAACACAACCCTTGTTTAAGTGAATTGCTTTCACCTGCTGCTGCTGTGCGGAGTGTGCGCTACAGGGCATATCTCCGCCAAGCCAGGGTGACCTACCCAGGCTCATGAAATTCATATGCTGGCATAGTAGCCAATTAGAATGAAATCTGCAAAAACGGACTCATATACTGATACAGAACCATATATTGGCTATATATGATGGCTGTCGGGTGGAAATCTTGTATGTTCCTTTTTTATTATTATTTAAAATCGTGAAAATAGCCAATCTACAAGCTGTAATTATTAATAATTAAGAAATACTATATTTTAAAGAGTGAAAAATCAACTAAAGTCATTATTAGTGCAAGTTCAAAAATAGCAGATCTACAAGCTCAGAACGTGTGCATCGCAACACGTTGTGAGCTTGTAGATCTGCTATTTTCAAATAGCTTATAGGTATAAAATAGGGCTAAAGTGGTTAATGTATGTTTCATAATGATTTATATTTGCAAATTAACTAGTAACTAAACATTTCAAATAATTGTTGTGGAGTAAAAGTATAGACAATTGGAAATACTCCAGTAAAGTAAAAGTACCTCAAAATTGTACTGAAGTACAGTACTTGAGTAAATGTACTTGTTACTTTACACCACTGCACGTCAGTAAAGAAAAAACGCTGGGAACATCAATTTACAAGTGACTTTGCAGGGAAACAAGCCCAAAGTCGCTTATAATAAGCAGACCTGGCTGCCCTATACCCTAGGCTGAAAGCAATCTCAAGAACAGCAGAGGGGGCGCTGTTTTTCCTTTTTATTTGTAAATGGGTTCCCACATTGGGCTGGGCATTAGCATTTCAATGGCAAGTCGGCTGACAGACTAAATGCCAACTTTTGCCAACCGAATACCAGTCTGTTGCAGTCTGAAGTAGTCTGAAGTAGTCTGAACGAGTCTGTCTGGTCTGTAGGCGCCTTAAGGCATTATACTATTGTAATGTTAATTGTCTCTATCTACTCTCTATCAATGACTTATCAGTTGAATGTTTAGTTGAACCATTCCGTTTTTCAAGTCAGTACTTCCAGTCTGGGTCTTGGAGAGCTCATCATATTTATAGGCTATATATTCTATTCTATATAGCATGAGCTTGTAAATCGGCTATTTTCGGCAAATTCCCCCAGAATAGGGATGCTCTGGTTGATAAACTTTTTGAGGAATGTGACATTCTGTGCTTACAAGAGACGTGGTTACCTAAACAGGACCTGGAAAGGCTGAACTCACTTCATGCTAATTTTCATGGAGTAGGTGAGTCTACTACTGATCTCTCTGAAAGAATAGCACATGGTAGAATACCAGGGGGAGTGGCAATTCTCTGGAATAGTAAATATGATCCTCTGGTCACAGTAGTTAGACTAGATGTCAACTGGGCCATTGGCATAGAGATCAAGTATGAAAATAGGTCATTTATTATTGTGAATATATACACACCTTATGAATCATATCAAAATGAGGATGAATATCGCAATAGAATGGCATTTATTAATGCATTTATCAAGGACAATGCCACAACCTGTGTATATGTAGTTGGTGACTTGAATGCTGACATTTCAGATGACAAATCTCTGTTTGGAAAATGTTTAATGCAATTTTGTAATGATAATAATCTCATACTGTCTAGTAAATCTCTACTACCGGAGAATAGCTATACATATATAAGTGATGCATGGCATACAGTGTCATGGCTTGATCACTGTATATGCACAGCAGATGCGCACACTTCACTGGACAACATGAAAATATGTTATGATCTGGCCACCACTGATCACATTCCGATAATAATGACCCTAAATGTTGATAACATTCCAGTTCTATCTGTTGATAACAGTAATTCATACACAGCGAGGCTGGATTGGTCTAAACTAAGTGAGCAGGATATTAACCACTATACCTCACTCACAGACAAAACATTAGATTGTGTTGTTCTTCCAAGGGAAGCCATGCAGTGCACTGACACTAACTGTAAAAATGTGCATCACTGTAGAGATTTATGTGCTACTTATGATCATATTATAAATGCTTTAAATGACTCAAGTAAGGGTCTTTACAAGGGTAAGAAAAAAGTGTTTAGTATAAAACCTGGTTGGAATGAACATGTGACTGAGCTACACACTGCTGCTAGAGCTGCTTTTAAGGTTTGGGCAGAATCTGGCAGGCCAAGACAGGGGCCGGTGTTTGAACAGAAACAGGCCACCAATGCCAAATATAAGTATGCTGTCCGTTTCATTAAAAAGAATGAGGACACAATGAGGGCAGACTCACTTGCCAGAAAGCTGCAAAACAACAGTTGTTTTGACTTCTGGCAAGAGGTCAAAACCATAAACAGCAGTAAAACTCCATTACCTTCTTCCATTGAAGGAGTGTGTGGGTCAGGCAACATTGCTGAATTGTGGCGGCAACACTACTATGAGTTGTTCAACTGTGTTAAGAGTGACTCTTTTGTGGTGGATAAAGTTGACCCCACTGAAAATGTGACAGTTAGAGCAGATGAAGTTTACAACACTATAATGAAGCTAGAAAATAACAAAGCTTGTGGCCTGGATAACATCTCAGCTGAACACTTAAAACATGCCAGTCTGAAGCTTGCTCCTATACTTGCTCTATGTATTACTGGGTTCCTTAATCATGGTGTCTTACCAGATTCAATGTTATCTGTGCTGCTAGTTCCAGTTATCAAGGACAAAGTAGGGAAAATAAATAGTATTGATAATTATAGACCGATTGCTCTAGCTAGTATTCTCTCCAAAGTCCTGGAGAAAATCCTGCTGGACAGATTGGATGGGTTTATTACCACAGCAGACAACCAGTTTGGTTTTAAAAGGAAACATGATACCGATATGTGTATATATGCTTTGAAAGACATTTTAGCAAATTATAGAAGTCATAATTCCACCATGTTTTTGTGTTTTATAGATGCTTCTCGAGCATTTGACAGATTGAATCACTTCAAATTATTTGATAAGTTGTGCCAAAGAGGGGTACCCATGTACATTATAAGGATACTTGCCTTTTGGTATGCTCATCAGACTATGCAGGTGAAGTGGGGTAATACTGTGTCTGAACATTTCTATGTAAATAATGGGGTGAAGCAAGGGGGGATTTTATCTCCCCTACTGTTTAATTTATACATGGACGATTTATCAAGGAATCTGAACCTGTGTAAAACTGGTTGTGTCATAGGGGACTCTGTTGTCAACCACCTTATGTATGCGGATGATTTAATTATCTTTTCTCCGTACAGTGCAGGCTTACAACAGCTTCTGAGGGTGTGTTCGCAGTATGGCATTGAATTCAATATTAAGTATAATGCCAAAAAGAGTAGCATCATGATTGTACGAAGTAAAGAGGATAGAAGGGCTGTATTCCCTAATTTTATTCTCAGTGGCAACATACTATCTGTGTGCAGGGAGATTAAGTACCTTGGTCACTATATCTCTGATGATCTTACAGATGACAAAGACATCAATAGACAAAGATCCAAATTATATGCTCAGGCAAATATACTAATGAGGAAATTTCACAAATGTTCTGTACATGTCAAGGTATCACTTTTTAAAGCTTTCTGTACACCTTTGTATACGGCTCACCTATGGAGTAATTACAAGGTTAGCAGCATGCAAAAACTCAAAGTAGCATATAATGATGCTCTACGGTTGCTGGTGAGGGTACCAAGATGGCACAGTGCCAGTCAGCTGTTTGTTAACTTGGGGGTACCTACCTGTCAAGCCCTACTAAGAAACTTAATGTACAAATTCATATGTCGTCTTGAAGAGTCTGACAATCATGTTATCAAGATTTTAATTAATCCTATCATGAGCTCCACTAGGTTCTCGTCCATGATATGGAAACATTGGCGAAACAGCCTCTACAGACTGTGAGCAGCTGTAGAAGGACTGTCTTATTGTTTTATATGTTTTATGTTCTGTTTTGTTTTTTATTGTTGCTTTTATCTGAGTTTTAGCAATGAGCAACTGTCTTATGTATTGTTTTATGGACTCTGAGTCTGAAATAAAGATTGAATTGAATTAACCCCTTTCTTTGATTCTGCTCTGTCTCTTAAGTGACCGACTGGCCCAGCGGCAGGTGCGCTCCATCCTACAACACTTAGGCCTCACCAGCTCCACCTGTGATGACAGCCTCCTGGTGAAAGAGGTGTGCAGTGTGGTGTCACGGCGAGCAGCTCAGCTGTGCGGTGCAGGCCTCGCTGCAGTCGTGGATAAGATCCGTCAGAACCGTCATCTGGAGCGGCTCCGCATCACTGTGGGAGTGGACGGAACTCTCTACAAACTACACCCACAGTAAGGGCATGTGTATTTGTGTGTAGTTGGAGGTCAGCATTATTCTATGCAACCAACCCCCAATGTGCAGGGGGGTGCAGTTTGGTGTTAACACATTGCCTGGCAAGGACGTAGATCTACGCCATTTCAAATCCAACCGTTGACCGCCATTGACGTAAATCGACATAATTTTTTTGTTGCCAGACCCAAGGGGTCGGCCTACATGAGGCTTTGTACCTGTTTTCTCCATACATGGGCATGCCCCCTTTGCCCTTAGGCCCCAGCCATAAAAGTCTGTCCCCCTTTCGTCCATACATGGGCATACACAGGCTGACACGTCATGTGAAGTCCGGCTTATAAAAGTCTGTCCCCCTTGACCCCAAGGGGTCGGCCTACATGAGGCTTTGTACCTGTTTTCTCCATACATGGGCATGCCCCCTTTGCCCTTAGGCCCCAGCCTAAGGGTTAGGGTTAGGGCTAATCTGGGACCTTTTGGTTTCCCAGGCGGCCCCTCTACCCATTCAGCTATGGCCGCCTTACGTACAAGTCTGTCTCAAATTAGAAAGATGTACTGTATTCTCAGGTCTAAGAAATGAATGGATATTTTCAATAAGTGATTAAGTTTTCCCAAAATGAATCATTTGTCAATGACACAACACTAAGGGTAAGACATGTCTTGTTGTGTACTACTATTGCCATTTTATTTTTTTACATTCTAATGCATACATTTTATGTCAGTATCATGTCAGTATCGTGGTCAATATCATATCAGTATCACTACTAATACTGTTATTTTATGTCAGTAATTAGGGTCAATTAGTATCTGTCTGTCTATAGTGTATTTGAACCTAGACTAGTTGTGTGTATATTTCTCGTCTTCTCAACAAACTCCCTACCCCTCTCCCCCACCTCCCTCTTATCCCTCCACTCAAAACAGTTTCTCCAGCATCATGAAGGAGACAGTTGTAAGTTTGGCACCACAGTGTGAGGTCACTCTGTTGCGATCAGAGGACGGCAGCGGGAAGGGAGCAGCGCTCATCACAGCTGTGTCCTGCAGGATCAGAGACACAAGGCAGAGCTGACGCACTAATGACTCCCTGGTCAGTGACAGGCGGGAGACCAGAATGTCCATTCAGGGATCTCCTGGGCCGAATTGATCCCCCCTTCCCCTGAGGGACAGATGTTACTGTGTTTATCATGCCACCGTCGATAATCAAAAAACGGCCATATAGTATCTGTTTGATTACAGTTTGATTTTCACTGTTCTAATTCATCTGACTTGGCTGTTTTAGTTTGTGTCCGTGTGTGAATCTGTGTAAATGCCCAAGTGTAATAATGTGTGCATTTATGCATCAAGACATGGTGCAACAGTTGTTTGGTACAGTATGTCTGTGGCATGGGTGCAATCTATAGATTTTCTCCCCTTATTTTTTATAAATTCTTGCACCTCTTCCCTACTGTATATGGATTGTTGAACTGAGTCATATTTAAGCAGAGCACATGGCTAGAAAGCAGCCTTGGAGGAAGAAGCGTACCTGTACCTACTCTACATCATTTTCCATCTCATGTATTTGTTGTCACCTCTTGTCTTGTTGCACTTTATATGGGAACAGAAAGTGTTCATCTGACCGATCTGTGGGAATGTTCCCAAATCTCAACTGGTCATTTGTAGGTTTTTACAATTATCTAGAAGAATCTCATATGTGCTTAACCCTAACATTCGACAAAAATGGCTGATCTACAAGCTCACAACGCATTGCAACGTGACTCATTATGAGCTTAAAATGAGCAAAAATGGGAGTGGCCTAGTGATAGAGCCCTTGAGGATACAGTAAATTAATTATAGGGCTTAAGTTGTTAATATAAGGGCAGCACCTTTAGAAATGTTCTAATGTAGCGCTGTTTGATTTGTTGTCCCCCTCATTGAGATCTTTTTTATTCCTTTGTTCATGCTTGAAACATGTTAGAATATATTTGTAATAATTTCTTGTTTTGTCCTTAAAACTTTGAAATCCCCAATAAAAAAAACAATATTACTTTGAAGCAAATACTAGAAATAAATTATTAAAAGATATTCATCATTCTGCACTGGAGGGACCTTACACTATGTATATGGAAGTCCATCGGTCCAAAAATTTAAAAATAAATACCACAATGAAATAAATAAAATACACAATTAAATAAATAAACACTGATATAGATAAACACAATTAAATAAAGAAATGTATTTATTGCATTGTTTTTTATTTCATTGCGTTTTCTATTTATTTCTTTGTGTTTTTAGTGAATGTTGAATTTTCACGGTCAATTTGATCTATTCCATAAGGTGTATTGGTCAAAATGTTTTCAATTATCTTTGGATTAAAACATTTCAAAGATTCATGTTCAGTCAAACATGTCAACAGTAAGATTTTGTATCATTTATTTCAAAGTAAAAATCTCAAGCAGGCATGTCAACAGATCCCCTGACTACTGTGGACATGCATGCTTGAGATTTTTACTTTGAAATATTTTTTTGTTTTTGAAATATTCAACTTTAAGCGCCCAATGCATTGTCAATGGCCATTTTTAAAGGAGGAAAAAGTGCAAACTTTGGCATGCTACTAGTCTTGCATGGGGACAGTATGTAAGTCCGACATCCCATTACTCCGTACGTAGTCCGACTACGTGGCTTCCGCGTGCGGTTAAGGTTAGGGTTAGGGTTAGGTATAGGTATAGTAAACGTCGGAGGAATGGGCTGTCGGACTAACGTAGTGCACCCGTCTTGCATACCTAGGGAAAGGTCACAGCGAAGTTAAATGAGGGTGGATTCTGACAATGCTTTTCAATGGGAATGGAGTGGTTTCTTGCCATTCACGGATTTCTGCAAAAATACGTTCCCGTTGAAAAGCATTGGCAGAATCCATCCTCATAGTTAGAATTAAACTTCGGTGTGACCGTATTCTACACCTAGAACCCCCATTCAAAGTTTAAAATGTTAATCTTACTGTGGACATGTTTGCCTGAACATGAATCTTTGAAATCTTTTGTACTTTTAGAAATATACTCCTTTAAAAGTTCTGAAAATTCTCCCCGTGTCTCCTAGGGTAGTTAATACCCTCACAAAAACATGTAGTAATCCTGGTCGCTATACCGCCTCCCCCATGACAGCCGGGGCGCCTGATGGAGGGGAAGGGAACTGGTTGGAATAACGTGTTCCTTCCACGCGCTACGTCCAACCAGGGAAACTCCCCCCTGTCAGGTGACAAGAAGGTCAGTTGGCTCTCATGCACTGAAGGAAGCATGAGCTCGGCCCTGGCCTCCCTGGCTGCGGGGGACTGGTGTAGTGCTGGTGTATTTTTTACTAAGTCCAGAGCTCGATGAATGTTAGGGACCAAAAAAAAAGTCACTACCAATCAACTTTAAATTGCCTGAAACGTACTCCTAACAGGTTTTTGGGGGAACACATTTTTTTTTTCGTTTCGGTACTACCGAAACGAAAAAAAAAAATTGTTCCCCCAAAAAATTTTTTTACTAAGTCCAGAGCTCGATGAATGTTAGGGACCAAAAAAAAAGTCACTATCAATCAACTTTAAATTGCCTGAAACGTACTCCTAACAGGTTTTTGGGGGAACATTTTTTTTTTTCGTTTCGGTAGTGTCACTACCGAAACGGAAAACAAATTACTAAGTCCAGAGCTCGATGAATGTTAGGGACCAAAAAAAAAGTCACTACCAATCAACTTTAAATTGCCTGAAACGTACTCCTAACAGGTTTTTGGGGGAAATTTTTTTTTTTTCGTTTCGGTAGTGTCACTACCGAAACGGAAAACAATTTACTAAGTCCAGAGCTCGATGAATGTTAGGGACCAAAAAAAAAGTCACTACCAATCAACTTTAAATTGCCTGAAACGTACTCCTAACAGGTTTTTGGGGGAACACATTTTTTTTTTTCGTTTCGGTAGTGACACTACCGAAACGAAAAAAAAAATTTGTTCCCCCAAAAATTTTTTTTACTAAGTCCAGAGCTCGATGAATGTTAGGGACCAAAAAAAAAGTCACTATCAATCAACTTTAAATTGCCTGAAACGTACTCCTAACAGGTTTTTGGGGGAACATTTTTTTTTTTCGTTTCGGTAGTGTCACTACCGAAACGGAAAACAAATTACTAAGTCCAGAGCTCGATGAATGTTAGGGACCAAAAAAAAAGTCACTACCAATCAACTTTAAATTGCCTGAAACGTACTCCTAACAGGTTTTTGGGGGAACACATTTTTTTTTTTCGTTTCGGTAGTGACACTACCGAAACGAAAAAAAAAATTTGTTCCCCCAAAATTTTTTTTTACTAAGTCCAGAGCTCGATGAATGTTAGGGACCAAAAAAAAAGTCACTATCAATCAACTTTAAATTGCCTGAAACGTACTCCTAACAGGTTTTTGGGGGAATTCTTTTTTTTTTTTTGGTTTCGGTAGTGTCACTACCGAAACGGAAAATTTTTTACTAAGTCCAGAGCTCGATGAATGTTAGGGACCAAAAAAAAAGTCACTACCAATCAACTTTAAATTGCCTGAAACGTACTCCTAACAGGTTTTTGGGGGAACATTTGTTTTTTTCGTTTCGGTAGTGTCACTACCGAAACGGAAAAAAATGTACTAAGTCCAGAGCTCGATGAATGTTAGGGACCAAAAAAAAAGTCACTACCAATCAACTTTAAATTGCCTGAAACGTACTCCTAACAGGTTTTTGGGGGATTTTTTTTTTTTTCGTTTCGGTAGTGTCACTACCGAAACGGAAAATGTTTTACTAAGTCCAGAGCTCGATGAATGTTAGGGACCAAAAAAAAAGTCACTACCAATCAACTTTAAATTGCCTGAAACGTACTCCTAACAGGTTTTTGGGGGAACAATTTTTTTTTCGTTTCGGTAGTGTCACTACCGAAACGGAAAAAAATGTACTAAGTCCAGAGCTCGATGAATGTTAGGGACCAAAAAAAAAGTCACTACCAATCAACTTTAAATTGCCTGAAACGTACTCCTAACAGGTTTTTGGGGGAACAATTTTGGCCTCCACACTTAGTGATTTTTTCGGATTTAACTTCGTTTTGGTAGTGACACAATGGTGTCACTACCGAAACGAAAAAAAAATTACTATGTCTAGAGCTCGATGAATGTTAGGGACCAAAAAAAAAAGTCACTACAAAGTACTACCAATCAACTCTAAATTGCCTGAAACGTACCCCTAACAGGTTTTTGGGGGGACGATTTTGGCCTCCACACTTAGTGATTTTTTTGGATTTAACTTCGTTTCGGTAGTGACAAACTTTCGTTTCGGTAGTGACACAATGGTGAAAAAAAGTGGTAAAGTGGTAGCACTTTACAATAATGACCCGTTAAAAAGCATTTATAAACGTTTATAAGTAGTTTGTAAACTATTAACAAATCATTAACAACCTGTTTGTTGACATTCGTAAATGATTACTAAAACCTTTATAACTACAGTTACAAATCATTTGTAAAGTATTAGTAAGTAGTGAACTATTCATGAATAAGCCATTTATATACATCTGTAAAAGATTATTAAATCATTTGTAACGACCCATTCTAAAGCATTTATAAACGTTTATAAGCAGTTTGTAGACTATTAACAAATCATTAACAACCTGTTTATTGACATTCGTAAATGATTACTAAAACCTTTATAACTACGGTTACAAATCATCTATAAAGGTATTAGTAACTAATCATGAATAAGCCATGTATAATACATCTGTAAATGATTATTAAATCATTTGTAACTGATGTTACATAATATATACAAGCTATTGGTAGCTTGTTCATGTTTAACATATGCTTTGTTAAACATTCCTAAAGTATCTATAAATCCTTAGTACATGTTATTATGTGCCCTATAGTAAAGTGAAGACAGTTCATCATTTACAACTGTCTGTTAATGTGTTTGTTCATGTTTAACATGCTTTGTAAAACATTCCTAAAATATCTATAAATCCTTTTTAAATGTTATTATGTGCCCTACAGTAAAGTGAAGACAGTTCATCATTTATGACTGTCTGTTAATGTGGACTTTCTCCTTACCTGTTGCAAACTACCTGGCTTTCATGAATGCAGACACCAAACAATTACTAGAATTATCATTCATGTTAAGCAAATGATGCGTAAGACATTCGTAAAGAGTATGTAAACCATTTGTGGTGTTAGGGACCAAAAAAGTCACTACAAAGTACTACCAATCAACTCTAAATTGCCTGAAACGTACTCCTAACAGGTTTTTGGGGGGACGATTTTGGCCTCCACGCTTAGTGATTATTTCGGATTTAATTTAAATTTATTCGGTGGTGACCAACTTTCGTTTCGGTAGTTTGATTACAAAATGTAAGTTGTGTAAAAAATAATCTGACTATACTAAGTTGTTATTTGTTTGTTTAAGTCAGGCTATACTCTACTCAGAGTCATAAGTTTACAAAATGTACTAAAGTACAGTGAACGTCTGTGCGGTTTGTCTTCATCACTGAAAATAACGTACATGTAAACTGATGTCATGTGCAGTTGGGGTGAAGAAACACAACCATTTCACTCCTAATAATACCTATTTGATTTGACATCCTGACTTGCTGCTGTAGCTGAGGCTTGAACCTGTTACCTGCGGCTCACTAGTCAAGTGACTCTATCCATTCACCTACAGCTGTTTCCTTTGAATCTGCGGTTCTGAAACGTTTTGTTGTCAACCCCTCAAATTGACATGTATTTGGGCAGTGGACCCCAATGTGAAAAGATGTAGTGTCAGGGCCCCCCATGAAAAAGATTTATATTTATGCTGTAACACATTTTTTTAAAAGTTATTTGTCTTGTTTGTTGTTCAAGTCAAAGCACCAGGAAGGCTGTACTTGTCAGCCATCTGTTAGCTCAATGGGTTGAGACGCAGTATTCATGATCCAGAGGCCATGAGTTCAAATCCCATTGATGTCTTTCCTATGATTCTTTACTTTACAGACTGGCTTCCAGAAGATCAACTGAAAACTACCAGGAAGGCTATATTTGTCATCCAACTGTTAGCTCAATGGGTTGAGACGCAGTATACATGATCCAGAGGCCATGAGTTCAAATCCCATTGATGTCTTTCCTATGATTCTTTCCTTTGCAGACTGGCTTCCAGAAGATCAACTGAAAACTACCAGGAAGGCTGTACTTGTCAGCCATCTGTTAGCTCAATGGGTTGAGACGCAGTGTTCATGATCCAGAGGCCATGAGTTCAAATCCCATTGATGTCTTTCCTATGATTCTTTCCTTTGCAGACTGGCTTCCAGAAGATCAACTGAAAACTAGCAGGAAGGCTGTACTTGTCAGCCATCTGTTAGCTCAACGGGTTGAGACGCAGTATTCATGATCCAGAGGCCATGAGTTCAAATCCCACTGGTGTCTTTACTGTGATGCTTCCCTTTGCAGACTAACTTCTAGAAAAACAAGTTAAAACCACCAGAAAACCTGTAACTCTCAGCCAACAGCATAGCTCAACTGGTAGAGCGTCTGTCCAATAACATGACTTGACTTGACTTGAGTGGGTTCGATTCCCACTCGAGTCAAGTGTCCCCGGTAACTTGGGGCAACGGATAAATTGACTGATATCCTTAGTGATGCTTCCCTTTGCAGACTAACTTCTAGAAAAACAAGTTAAAACCACCAGGAAACCTGTAACTCTCAGCCAACAGCATAGCTCAACTGGTAGAGCGTCTGTCCAATAACATGACTTGACTTGAGTGGGTTCGATTCCCACTCGAGTCAAGTGTCGCCGGTAACTTGGGGCAACGGATAAATTGACTGATATCCTTAGTGATGCTTCCCTTTGCAGACTAACTTCTAGAAAAACAAGTTAAAACCACCAGGAAACCTGTAACTCTCAGCCTACAGCATAGCTCAACTGGTAGAGCGTCTGTCCAATAACATGACTTGACTTGACTTGAATGGGTTCGATTCCCACTTGAGTCAAGTGTCCCCGGTATCTTTGGGCAACGGATAAATTGCCCCAAGTTACCGGCGACACTTGCCTCGAGTGGGAATCGAACCCACTCAAGTCAAGTCAAGTCATGTTATTGGACAGACGCTCTACCAGTTGAGCTAAGCTGTTGGCTGAGAGTTACAGGTTTCCTGGTGGTTTTAACTTGTTTTTCTAGAAGTTATTCTGCAAAGGGAAGCATCACGAAGAATATCAGTCAATTTATCCGTTGCCCCAAGTTACCGGGGACACATGACTCGGAGTGGGAATCGAACCCACTCAAGTCAGGTCAAGTCATGTTATTGGACAGACGCTCGACCAGTTGAGCTAAGCTGTTGGCTGAGAGTTACAGGTTTCCTGGTGGTTTTAACTTGTTTTTCTAGAAGTTAGTCTGCAAAGGGAAGCATCACTAAGGATATCAGTCAATTTATCCGTTGCCTCAAGTTACTGGGGACACTTGACTCGAGTGGGAATCGAACCCACTCAAGTCATGTTATTGGACAGACGCTCTACCAGTTGAGCTAAGCTGTTGGCTGAGAGTTACAGGTTTCCTGGTGGTTTTAACTTGTTTTTCTAGAAGTTAGTCTGCAAAGGAAAGCATCACAGTAAAGGCACCAGTGGGATTTGAACTCATGGCCTCTGGATCATGTATACTGCGTCTCAACCTATTGAGCTAACAGATGGCTGACAAGTACAGCCTTCCTGCTAGTTTTCAGTTGATCTTCTGGAAGCCAGTCTGCAAAGGAAAGAATCATAGGAAAGACATCAATGGGATTTGAACTCATGGCCTCTGGATCATGAACACTGCGTCTCAACCCATTGAGCTAACAGATGGCTGACAATTACAGCCTTCTTGGTAGTTTTCAGTTGATCTTCTGGAAGCCAGTCTGCAAAGGAAAGAATCATAGGAAAGACATCAATGGGATTTGAACTCATGGCCTCTGGATCATGTACACTGCGTCTCAACCCATTGAGCTAACAGTTGGATGACAAATATAGCCTTCCTGGTAGTTTTCACTTGATCTTCTGGAAGCCAGTCTGCAAAGGAAAGAATCATAGGAAAGACATCAATGGGATTTGAACTCATGGCCTCTGGATCATGAATACTGCGTCTCAACCCATTGAGCTAACAGATGGCTGACAAGTACAGCCTTCCTGGTGCTTTGACTTGAACAACAAACAAGACAAATAACTTTAAAAAAATGTGTTACAGCATACATATAAATCTTTTTCATGGGGGGCCCTGACACTACATCTTTTCACATTGGGGTCCACTGCCCAAATACATGTCAATTTGGGGGGTTGACAACAAAACGTTTCAGAACCACAGATTCCAAGGAAACAGCTGTAGGTGAATGGATAGAGTCACTGACTAGTGAGCCGCAGGTAACAGGTTCAAGCCTCAGCTACAGCAGCAAGTCAGGATGTCAAATCAAATAGGTATTATTAGGAGTGAAATGGTTGTGTTTCTTCACCCCAACTGCACATGACATCAGTTTACATGTACGTTATTTTCAGTGATGAAGACAAACCGCACAGACGTTCACTGTACTTTAGTACATTTTGTAAACTTATGACTCTGAGTAGAGTATAGCCTGACTTAAACAAACAAATAGCAACTTAGTATAGTCAGATTATTTTTTACACAACTTACATTTTGTAATCAAACTACCGAAACGAAAGTTTGTCACCACTAAAACGAAAGTTAAATCCGAAATAATCACTAAGTGTGGAGGCCAAAATCGTCCCCCCAAAACCCTGTTAGGAGTATGTTTCAGGCAATTTAGAGTTGATTGGTAGTACTTTGCAGCACCGCCTCTCCTTCTTTGCAGCAGAGAGAGAGAAAGGGAGAGAGCCTCAGGCCGGAGGGTTAGCATAAATGCTAGCGTGCTTCATTAGACCTAGTTTGGCTATTAAGTTATTATTTGGCCATGTTCACACTGACTTCAATCTTAGCTATTGTTGGGAAGACCCGTGTGGTGTCACAAAATGTTGCCACCACTTATATAAAAAACATTAGAGCTATAATATATAATATATATATATATATATATATATATATATATATATATGTGTGTGTGTGTGTGTGTGTGTGTGTGTGTGTGTGTGTGTATATATATATATATATTAGTGTCGAAGTGTCCTTGAGCAAGACGCTGAACACCCTAATTGCTCCCGATGAGCAGGTTGGTGCCTTGCATGGTTTCCTCCGCCATCAGTGTATGAATGGGTTAATGGCACAATCAATGTAAAGCGCTTCGGATAGAAGCGCTATATAAATGCACCATTTACCATTTACCATATCACATGAGTCATTGTGAAACAATTATGATTCATGGTCACACACTATTTCAGTAATATAATTAAATTGATTATATCTTATTGTATTTATTTCATTTTATTTGAATGCAGGGTCATTAAAATTAGTCCATATACAAACACATGTGTTGAATTAACTGTGGAAAAACTTGAAGAACAAGGCACTGGATTAAGTAAATTTGGCTGTTAGGCTGCTCCTGACCAGGCTAACTTCACAGCTAAATTGCCATGGTAACTAAGGTAGGATTGCCTCAATTCTCTTTCGTGAAATCTAGTCATGGATAAACTTACACTGGCTAAACTAATCTGGCAAGATAATTCAGCTTTCATGAAACCGATTCATCCCTAATCCTGGCTAAATTAAGCCAGGATAGGTGTTAAAGAAAGGCTTATGTCCTAATTCACCTTTCGTGAAATAGGGCCCAGATAACAGCTGCTAGCACTGAACAAAATGCCACAGTGTCAACTAAGCACACCATGTCAAAGAGATGAAAAATAAAAACAAACCATATCAAGTCAAGTTCATTTTCATGTTTTTTTTTATTTATTTATTATCGCGCAACAAAAAAACAATATTGTGGGTTTTTACCACATACACTATGTATTCACATAATACACCATACAGCTACAAAGAGAGAGACTAAACAAAAACACTTTTTTACATACTGCATACTTGACATAAAAAAAGAGAACAATCCTATAACTCAAAAAGGAATGTAGCTGCCTGTTGTGTTTGTTTGTTTGTTTGTTTGTTTGTTTTCATTCAGTATGGGCCATGTTCTAAATTTCTGTTCCAACTCTGGTAAAGTGGACAAATTAAGTGTTTGATGAAGAACAGTTGTGAAAGGTGTTAAATGAAGAGTGGTTGTGAAAGTGGGGCACGGACACATTGAGGTGTGTGCAGGTATTTGCGTTTGATTATGTGTGTGTTTGTGTGTGAAAAACAAAATATACAAGGTGTATAGGTAAAAGAGTGAAGGGCTTGAGAAAAGAAGTGCATGGTGAGGAAGAGGAATGAGGGAGTACACAATTTCTATGCTCATATGGTTCAAATATCTTAGCATTCCCTTAACATGACAATGTACAACACACTCAAAAGAGAAATTCCAATAGCTTTCGGTACATATGCTGCACCTAAATATCTATTCCAGATAACAGTCTCAATATAATATGACTCTATACCTTGTCCCTGTTAAAAATTAGAATAAAATACATTTTCAAGCACCACATGGAATGGAGACTAATAGAGAATGTATTCAAACAGTTTTGAGTGCGTATTTCTTGCCTCCCCCAAAGAGATGTAATTTCTTATAGAGTTTTACAGTCTAGTTGTATCTAGAGTAGAGACTTTTCAATAAAGTCAGCACCAGAGGCAGCTTCCAATCCTGCGAAACTGCTTTTTTAATCAAAAGTATTTCTTTTCATGACATTCTAAGAGCGCAGAAAAATATTTAGCGGCCATTATGTATTTCCTCATATATATTGTTTTTTTTACATTTTCTCATTTTTTTCCACAGTGAAGTTAAGGTGTAGCGTCATAGCACCGGCATCCCCAATGACCCCCACACATACACACACACATTTGGGAAGTGTGGGGCTCTTAGGAGCCTTGTTAACCAAACTCACTCGAGACTTGTATAGAAATTTACAAAGTTTAGAAAAACAAAACATGTACAGAATATGATCAGCACCCATTCTGAAATATGTAGATCATAAATATGACTGAATCCATATACTGTATACTGTGTATGGAAGGTGGACCATGCATTATTGGTATAAAAACAGAGGGTGTAAATTGAGATTTTACATGATCTTATGTTGAGTGAATACCATAATCCTTGGAAACTGTCCAAAACCCCATTGCATGATTTCCAAAGCACATGAACATCAATGGGAAAATCATGCTGAAGAATGAAAGATGTTCCTTATAGATACGTGTTTTTTAGGGAATATCCAATGCTATGTAACACTATAGAACTACAGTCAACTGTGCACCCACTTGACTAGCAGGTTCTACATTACGGGATTGGTGGAATTAGCTCAGAAGAGGGCAGGGCCACATTACTGACAAAGGTTCTGGCTGACAGGGGAGAGTACAGTACTTATGAGAGTAAGAAACAGCAGTGTTAGTAAAGTACACATTTACACACAACACCTTGGTTCAAAGCGTTGTTCACTAATGTTTAGGGGCTGACAGAAAGAAAAACCTGGAATTCAAAAGATCCCCCTCCAAAATCATTCATGATTTACTCACTATTTCCCCTCATTAGTTAAATAATCTTACCTAAATATTTCCGTATTTACATTTTTTTTCGTCTCTCGAGAAAAAAAATCCAGAAAACAAAACAAAAACAAAACAAGACCAAGCTTCAAGTTGTCAATAATCGGCTCTTTCTTTTCATCGTTAAAATCAAGATTAAAAGTGCTTTTATAAAATCTTTTCTTCTCTATGTACAATTTGTATTAGCTATATCAAACAAAACAAAACAAATCAAATAATATTGACAATCATCATCAACATCATCATCTTCATCATTGTGTAATAAATAAGAGTTCTAAAAAATAAAAAGCGTATTAAAATGAGCATGTCGACTGAGGGCACCACAAAAGAACAAATGTATGAATCTTTGCTCTCAGTAGCGAGTTGTGTTCATGACCAGTGTCTCTACATCATGAGGTAGAGAGCTCTAGATCTCCAAACAAGCACCAGGGTCTTTCATAGAAGATTGCAGGGGCGCCCCGACCCTCGCAACCACCTGTAGCCCGTCATGACATCAAGCTCGGGTTCTGTACCATGGATTGCTTTTCATTTCCACGTATTTGCTTGTTAACTACAGTATAACGCAACTGTATTCCATGATTCGAATGGTTATGCTGTTAACAAACATAATAGTAATGAGCGATGCATGGGATTTGCTCTGGATCTACTCCCATTAAAGTCACTCACTCCATTTCACATGACCAGCTGAATAGCTACGAGGCAAGTCAATAAGAGTGAACATTATTCATGATTCATGGAACTGGGTCTATGTTATCAAGCAATGTCTCTGTCTCTACCTCTTCCTTACTCAGTCATACTTTTTCTCTCTCTCACGCACACGCGCACACACACACACACACACACACACACACACACACACACACACACACACACACACACACACACACACACACACACACACACACACACACACACTGTAATGAGTGCCTCCCATTAGGGCTCTGTCTGTCTGGGATTCAGACAGTTGATTGAATGTGCTGACTCCCAGAAGCTAAATGTTGTCCAAAGTACATATGTCACTCTCACCACTCAAGACCTCTCCGGGTTTTTACGTTATCAGCAAACTCTGGATGTTTGCACTCAGAACCTCTCTGTAAGTAGTAAGGGAGGTAAAACTTATATTTACAATGGCCTTTTCCCCACACTGTTAACTTGTACATGCGCAAAGGTATGACACACAACAGTACACAATTATGAGGATAGTACAATATTATAGCAGTAAATACTATGTCAGTACAAGAATGTGTAAGTAAGTAAGAATATATATATAAATACATAAAGGTATTGACACTCTACAATATTAGTTATATATTCTACTTATACTGACATCTAAGATTATAGTTGCATTAATAAATGCAACTATAATCATTTCAGATCATTTAATGCACAAGTTCATGTTAACACTAGGAAAAAGTCCATTGTACAGTGCTTGCCGATATGTCACCTAGATTATTGTGCTCAGACATAATTGTTTATATAAATGATCCAGCTGGAAGTGAAGGAACTCTCTACAAGGCTATAAAATAGCCTTACCACACAAATGTTGCTAAAACACCAAGAACTCCACTCACTCCACGGCTCAACACCAGAACTGCAGTTGCTCTAATGACATCACCGAAGCCAAAGGTGCACATTTTTGGATAACTGGTTTTGTGGTGATAAGGTGTTAAGGAGAAGGACAGACATACAGTAGCTCTGCTTGAAGGCGACAGCACCATGCAGAAGAAGGACTTTTACTGAGTGTGAAAGATTTGAAGGGAAGCACCAGAGTGTGAGTTTGTGTTAGGAGCACCAAGAGGCTTACTGTACCATCGTATTTCCCCATTGATGTTTCTCAGGTATGGACTGGATTTCCCAAAGGCAATTTCTATATTCTTTTAAATTGCAATGGAACCCATTTAAAACTACCCTTAGTGATTCTACAAAAGCACCTTGACACTAAGTTTTTCTTGGCTCCATTTGCTTACAGTTGAACAAGGGTGAACTATAGGTCTTAAGGAGGGTGTTGGAAAATCAACTTAAGACTCCCAGGCTGTTTCATTTCGTTCCATTGACTTACAATGGAACAAAGATGAAGTTGGCCTTTAAGCGTTTTGGGGGAAGCACCTCATATCTCAAAGTTTATATTTCAACTTCATAAAATCTACTTGAAGAAAGATATGATTAAATTAGTCTTTGGGACACCCATCCGTGGTCAGTAAACAGGGGGTTACCCTCTGGTGGTCATGGTTAAAGCCATCAGGCAAGGCTCTGCTGGCTCTGCTGGCACACACACTGTGTGTGTGTGTGTGTGTGTGTGTGTGTGTGTGTGTGTGTGTGTGTGTGTGTGTGTGTGTGTGTGTGTGTGTGTGTGTGCGCGCGCGTCCGCGTCAGCGTGCGTGTGGCGTGTGCGCGTGCATGCGCACCTCTCTGAAAACTTGAGTGACTGAGTAGGCTTTAGAATGGGAAATGCTCACTCCTGCTGGAACATTTTAGGAAGATGAGGACATCTAGTGCCAGTTTTTGTTCTCTGTATGGTAAGCACAGACTTGGACGTAACAGCATTAGAAAATAATCCTTGATAATTTACAAGTACTAGGAAGTTTGGACAATCACAGGAAGGTATTTGAAAGATCATTCTTGACACTATCGTCCTGATGAAAATCCATCTAGTACACAGTCAAATCCTCAGTGTTGATTTATCCATTTGTAACTCTCTCTGATAATGTACAATTGTAACCAAATGGACTAGATTGTACTGTGTACTACAAAGAGGATGCTTTTGAATAACAAGCAATATTATTTTCTTATACTGTTGAGCCAAGTCTGGGAAAGAGCACCTTTTATACAGCATCAAGTGCAAAGAGGAGTAGAATGGAGATACATTCTAGGAGAAAAGGACTGAGGTGGAAGTGAAGCACCAGTGGAGGGGTTTAGAAGAAAATGAGGAGACAGAGGAGGAGGAGCACATTCTCTCCTCCAAAAGGCCCGGAGAGGCTAAACATGATCCAAGATAAATATCTGTATAATATCCATAAAAAGAATGGTATCAACAATTTCTATTGTATTACAATCTCCTTCGCTGTGTTTGTGATTGAACGTTTTTGAGTTTCCAAGTGCAGAAGGAGAGACTGGCTCCGCCCCCTCTGAGCAGAGCAGGAAGATTGATAAAGGCCAAAGCAAATAAAAAAGAATAGGGTACACGCTTTCCAAACATGGAACAAAGCAATTGTCTGAGTCTGACTGACTCCTGATTTTTAAAACCATGAAATCATAATAATAATAATAATATTAATAATAATAATAAAACAGAACCAAAAGCAATCACATCATTAATAACATTAATGAAACTGACAATATAAAAAACAAAACAAAAAAGTCTTCATAATAATAATAACAATACCTGTTATAACAACATTGACAGTAACAATAGCAATCATAATAATATTGATAATAGCAATAATAATTAGGGTCATTAAAATTCTATGAAGAAGAAGAAGAAGAAGAAGAAGAAAGAGCAATGAAGTTCCTCTCATCAGGAAGAGAGAGGAGGAGCACCACAAGCAGTGAGTCTGTCGGCTAGACGGCCAAACCACTGCCTGACATGAGGTAAAAAAAAACAAATGATAAAATGTCACCCCTTCCCTCCCAGTGGACAATGGAGGGATAGGGGGTAGGGTGGGGTGGTGGTGGTGGTGGTGGTGGTGGTGAGGGGGGTGAGGTTGGAGCATACGGGTATACCAGAGTAAGGAGAGAGAGAGCTTGAGTTGCACACATCCCTTTCTTTATCCCTGCCTGGCGCCCCCTCCACCACACTGCACCAGTTTGTGAGGACGTGGAAGTCTCAGAGAATACCTCTCAATTTGTCTCTTTGTCTGTCCTCAGACATAGCGGCTGTAGGGCCCGGTGAGGCTAGTGAAGGCATAGGGAGACACAGTGACCATGGACGTGGTGTGGAGCGTGGGTGCCAGCCGCGTCACTGGCCCCTTGTCCTTAGCCAGGGTGGGCCCCCCGGGGCTCGCTCCTGCCGCTGCCGCACCCCACTTGCGCTTCTTCCCTAGGGCCTTGATTTCTTCCTGGGAGAGGCCCAGGAGAGCGCCCTCCTGCTGCCTCTGGAGCGCCCTCTCGGCCAGAATTTTCATCTTGTTCTCCCAAAGATGCAGACCATGCATGGGCTGGTTGAGGTTCTTGTGCTGGTAGAAGACCAGGGATATGCGAGTGGGGTGGGAGCGGTCCGGGTTCTTGATTGGGGTGGTGGCATGCAGTTCCCGCTTGGCACACTCGATCAGGATGGAGCCATGGGCTGGCGCCACCGCCACACCACCAATGTTGGGGTCAAGGAAGTTGTGCTCACTATCCGACCACACGTCTTCATCCGCATAGTGACCTTTCGTGCTCTCCACATCACTCTCTGCATGGCCCAGGTCAGGCCAGCATGCCTGGACTGACTGCTGCTCCAGAGTACCTGGGAACAGACGGCCCTCAGGGGATGGAGATGGAGTGCCTGCCACTGAACCCCCACAAGACTTCCAGGCCTTCTCCTGGAGCCCCTGAGGAGTAGAGCTCCGACTCTCCCCAGCCTTGGACCACATCTTGTCAGGGTAAGCTCCGGCAGGGTTGCTGTGCTTCAGAATTCCAGGGCTGTACCCTGTCCCAGGCCCCATGGCCCAGGCATTGGGCTGAGGGCTGGGAGTAGGACTGTCCCAGTGATGGCTGGGGGTGCCAGGTTGTGGTGTGCCTGAATGGGAGAGGTCAGACTGTGGCATAACTAGGTGAGGGGTGGCAGGATGAGGAGTGCCTGGATGTAGGTTGTTGGGATGTGGAGTACCGGGGTGTGGGGAAGGAGATGGAGAGGGAGGCACCTTTAGGGATGGTGACTGAGATGGGGAAGGGGAGTTCATGGGGGTGTTTGACCTAGGGTAGGGACTCCACTGCTGGGGATAAGGAGAGGACTGCTGAGGAAGTTGCTGATGAGATTGCTGCCTATCTGGAGTGAACGGCGAAGCTGTACGGCCTGCTTTAGAGTTCACATGCCCGTCCCAGCTAGGGAGCACCATGCTGCCATTAGGCTTGTGCCCAGACCAGACATCAGGCAGTGGGGTGGTACTAGGGGTGTTGCTAGGTGTGCTGGCACCACTCCGATTCACTAATACACCATCATAAACAGGCACATCCATGGGTTCCTGTTTAATAACCGGGGTGCCTCGGTGAGAGTGCTCGGAGGAGATAGAGGAGGGCCGTGACTGGTAGTCGAGTTGCTGAGGGTAAGTGCTACGTTGGATAGCCGGCTCCGGGGTCTGCTGCTCAGGGAGAGTGGAATAGGACTGAGCGAGCCTGGCCTGGAGGCTCTCCACATCAGGCTTCTTGTCCTCCTGGACCAGTTTAGAGCCCGTTTTGGACCACGAGCCCCTTCGACCCTCATAAGTCCTAAGTCGAGATGGGAAAAGTGCGTTGGGGGGGTAGTTGTAGTAGCCATAGGGCAGTGCTGGGAAACTGGGGTGGTAGCCATTGACTGGGCCTGGGGCAGGGGGCTGGCCATTGGGAGGGAGGCCTACCCTTGCATAATAGGCAGAGTGGGGATAGTTGTTGCTGTAGGGGTCTGCTATCTGAGGCGAGTAGCAGTCCAAGGCTCCATTGAAGGGCTCCGTTTTAATGAAGGGCTCCGTTTTAATGAAGGGCTCCGTTTTAATGAAGGGCTCCGTTTTAATGGTGACGTTTTCCTCCTGCTTCACAATTGCTGTGTGTTGAAAACAGAAGACAGGATACAAATTAGAAAATGTGTTGATTTCTGAAGATCATTTTATTTTAGTTTGGATTGGAGTTTGTGATCTCAATTCTGTCTGAAACATCACAATTGGCTCAAGCATTAAATAAAACATTTTAGAGCAGCAGTTCATAAGACAAAGCTCACCCTGGATCATTCCAGTTGATCAGCAAGTACAGTAAGTAGTGCACCTATCACAAGGGCACATACCTAGTTGCAACATGGACTCCGTTTCATGACCTGCGCTGCATGTCATCTCCACTCCCACATGTCTCCCTCCATAAAACACCTGCTCACCTTTATTGCCATGTGGACGTGGTGACCCTGTGACTCTGATCTCCGTCTTCACTACCGCCGTTTTCTCCGGTGTGTCCCCAACACGCTGCTGCTGCTTAGCCTTCTTCTTCTCTGCAGCAAACTTCTTCTCTGAAGCAGCCTTCTTGGCCTCTAGGCGGCGCTGTCGGCAGGACTTGGCCGGCTCAGGCAGCTTGCGCACCTGACGGCGGAAGGCCTCCAGCACCTGAATGGCCCCCGACTTCATCTTGAGACGCTGGCCCTCTTCACTGCCAAACTCGTCGGTCGTGGAGACCTTGTACAGGGGTAGCACATGGAGTTGCTCGTCCTCTGGGATCACACCCACCTTACGGTTATCCTCCTTGGTCAGAGTACACACCTGTGAGAGATGAGAGAGGGAGAAGGGATAGAAAGGTAAGGAGGGATATATTTAAATACGTGTTGCACTCAGCAACACACACACACACACACACACACACACACACACACACACACACACACACACACAGAGTCGCACACGCACACCCACACGCGCGCGCACACACACACACACACACACACACACACACACACACACACACACACACACACACACACACACACACACACACACACACACACACACACACACACACACACACACACACACACACACACACACACACACACACACACACACACACACACACACACCATATATATATGATTGGTGATAACTGCTGTTGAAATATCTCACTTGGTTGATTTTGCACTGATCTCAATTGATGTAATCTATCAATTAAGTATATATTAGAAAAATACTTATGTTGGACATTCTTCAGAAGAACAGCTAATCCTTAATCTCATTACAGTACATTTTGCATGAATTACATGGAAAGAGAAAATGAGTAAAACAGGGGAAAGAGCTAAAAAGACAATGAATGAAAGAGAAAGATAGAGAGCACTTTACCACAGTGCAGCCGTTGTAGAGGTTGTGCTGATCCTTGTGAGCATGGGCACAGAAGTCCATGCAGGCGGTGACCCCAGAGAATGGTCTGCCCTCCTTCAGTCCCAGCCTGCAGTCTGGAGCTGTGGTCTCAGTCAGACACTAGTAGGACAGAAATGTAAATGAATCATTAGTCCTAAGCAGGTTCCCACTCAAAAGTTTCTGTTGCAAAGTCATTAATTAGTTTGTTTTATAATTCTTTGGAGCGGTTTTTAGTTAGTTTATATAATTCATAATTTGACATAACAGCTGCACGTACAATAGAGGCACCAAGATATTTTTTAAGCCAAAGCTTATTATGCATACCTTATTAATATATACATTATTTAACACATTAGCAGGTGTTAGCAAGCCTGACATTAAGATCAAGGATGATGGTTACTTTATCTCAGCCTCCTTCCGTACAGTGATCTGTTCATTGTATTCACTGAATATGTCCTGCTTCCACGGACACTGCTCCTCATACAGTATGCTCTGCTGTTCACAGAGCACCCACTGGCTATTTGAACCACTGTGGCAGTTGTTCTCAACTGAATTTGTTGGCAGCCACATGACCAAACAGTAGACAACGCAGTGTTCTCATATCCAAGCCGCCCTTAGTGTTTCCACCCGCTTTTGATGAAACACTGCCCTATTATATATGTGATTGATGGCAGCATATTTAAAATAATGTTCCTTAACTGCAAGGTTTCATTTGTTCATTTTACACAAGCACAACAGCAGTCCATTATTCACACTAATATCCAGTGTATATCTCCATGCTCCAAGCTGTGTAGAGCCACTTCCTGGAACCTGTGCATCTGATGAGTTACGGCAATCTTCTCTTACACCTCTCAAATTGATCGAAGCGTTATAAATCTTTTCCAAATAAAGCAGTCTTTACCATTGTTGGTTTTCGGGTTCTACTTTTTAATACTTTTTAAACGTTTAGTACTTTTAACCCATCACCCTTTGTTGATGTGTGTATGTTTACGTCCGCCTAACTGCAATCTTATAACTATGGCCACAGAGAATACTCTACTCCAATTGGAGGAGGGTGTGTGTTCTGGCCTCGGTCTCAACACTGTTCCAAAAACAAAAACATACGCATAATAAAAATGGTACTGTATTACCGGCAATTTAAGCTAACACTCTCAAAGGTTATCCTTAAAACAACATACATTTCAATATAACGTATATACGAATGTGTTGATATTATGGTAAAAGACGGGACTATTGTCGGCATGGGAGGCAGTACTCCACAGAGGTCCTCAGAGTGTGTACTAACCTGGTTGGAGTAGGCCTGCGGGGCCAGTTGCTTGTATAGGGGAGCCACCTCAGTTGCCAGTTCTTGAAAGTTATCCTTGAGTTTGTCCTCCTGATGACCATAGCATTATAATAATAAACCATTAGTTTACGGTAGTTTACTAGTTGACATAAAAAAACACAATATCCCTCTGCTCCCACAGTACAGTCTACGTTAGTATTCATAATTCAATCTCAAAGCTTTCCTTAATGATAGACAATCCAAAAGTGTTGTACATTTAGAATAATAAGTACCACAAAGATAACTCTGACCAGTCTGTCTTAATGCTAAAAATACATTAGATTACTTATATTTGCTCTATATAAGCCTTCCTACTGTCTGTCTCAATAATGGGAAAAAGCTAAATAGACTGCCATCTTTCTTATAAAACTAATACTCCAGAGATCATGGTGGGCTAATTGTACCTCATCAGGATGCTCTCCTTGCAGTCTGAACTTGCGTGGGATTTTACTCCGGGCATATTTGCAGCCGTTGAAGTACATGCTCCAGGAGCAGCCAAAGGAGAATGAAGCGCCACAAGTTTCAGGGTTCTTGCCTTGGCACGCACACGTACGACTGCAGGGGGCAACAGCGAGACATTAACTTCATTTCTAAGTACAACTTCAATGCCATCTATCATTTACTTACTGCCCCTGTAAAGTGGAGGTAGCTGACATTGCTTGGATTGCACATATATTCAGTCTATATCCAGTACACAGTACTGGACACATACACAACCTCTGACCTCCAGTATTTTCATTGAATGGTTTTCATTCTTGGTTTTATCTCTAGTTTATTATTATAATTATCTCTAGTTAATGAATGGGGAAGCATTTATACTGTTAACATTGCATTACTTAACTCGACTAACCAAGGTGATTCCCTTGTTGCTCCTTCAGTACAAGCAACGAGCTCACCGGCACAAATAATGATAGACAACCATTCAGTTACTCCTTTCCATTGTCATTTCTACCTAAACCAAGGCCAAAGCTTTCCTTGAAATTACACTACCCAGCGACTTACTCGTCATTGAGACCACAGCGCCGGCTGGTGGGGTTGCCGCGTTTGGTGATGGCTTCGCTGATCTCACGGTACAGCTTGTCACCCATGTTCCTCGGCACGCCCTCCCAGGCCATGATGAGGATGATGATGACAGCATTTTCACAGCGGTGGCCCGCGCGGTGACGCACCAAACACATCAGCTTCTCCGTCTCGTTTGCCCTACGGATGACCTGAGGAGAGATGGTGAGGTGAACGTTTGCACATACGCACAATTTAAAACAAGAGTCTAATAACGGCGTGGCTTCCATGTGGCTCTGGGACTTCATGTGGCCAATTCATCTATGATGTCGGTACATCCATATTTGGACAAAGTTTCAGCCCGATTAGAGTTTTGACCTTCAGTATCAAATTCAAGCTTTAAGTTAAATACATGAAAAAAAACATCATATGATTGATTGATTATTGATTAATTCACATCAACATTCATATCAATGATAAAACAAAACAAAACAGAAATGTATTTATGTATATGTAAAAACATACAATTCGAAGAGTTACTTCCTTGGCCTATACAAGCTCAGTGACTTTGTGGTTAGAGTGTCCGTTCTTGTTGTACCTTCTTCTATCAGTACATTCTGTAACCACCAATCTTATACTATTTAATCTTATTTCTAATGATGGCTCATGGAAAACCTGAGATCCCAAAACTTGAAAATCCTGGTCTTTCCCAAGGCTCCGTATATTATTTAACTAATATAGATTTACAACTAAACACGGTGTGTCTCCATGTGTCGAACGCCATTTAGAGCCTCACTAAAGCCATGCATTGGTCAACAAGGAAGTATGCAGGGACGCTGAGTGAAACAAAACAAAGTTTTAAAAACCCAACACCACAGTGGGTCTCTATAATGAGGAAGTGACTGGCTTATTTTGTTTCAACATGGCTTATTTGGTATATCTGTTTGGATGTTTTCTGTGGATACCCGTTGGATTAGCAGAGTTGTGGAGGATCAAATGTATACATATTCACAGCTCCCGCTAAATTATGTGAAGGTACTGTAAAACTCCTTTAGAGATATTTGGATGTGCGCAAATGCATATAAGTGAGTGTGTGTGTGTGGTGGGGAGGCTGTAGAGTTGTTACAGAGACTCACTGACCCCCTCCTGTTTTACTGTCAGGGGTGGTGAAAAATCTGCTAGGTTTCCCTGTATTAGCTGTCATTACACACTTGATCACTTGCGCACAAATACACACCACATACATGCACGTGTTTGCACATAATGCAAATACAAGCAAATACATACATACATACATACATACAGTATGTGTGCGTATGAGCACACACACACACACACACACACACACACACACACACACACACACACACACACACACACACACACACACACACACAATTCTGTAATAGGCTCTGTGTCTCTGTGTGTGGCAGTTGTTTTGAATTCGTAAAGCCATTAGGAGTGAGTGTGTGTGTGTGTGTGTGTGTGTGTGTGTGTGTGTGTGTGTGTGTGTGTGTGTGTGTGTGTGTGTGTGTGTGTGTGTGTGTGTGTGTGTGTGTGTGTGTGTGTGTGTGTGTGTGTGTGTGTGTGTGTGTGTGTGTGTGTGTGCGTGCGTGCGTGCGTGTGTGTGTGTGTGTGTAAGGTGGGGTTGGGGGGCTCTAGAGTTGTTACTGAGACTGACCCCCTACTGTTTTACTGTCAGGGGTGGTGAAAGGAACGTCAATCTAGAATTCCCAATTAAAATCTGGTTAAAGATATTAGACCCCGTTATATAACCCATCTCCCACTATGGTTGCGAGGTCTGGGGTCCCCTTGCCAACCAAGAAGTTGTGAAATGGGACAAACACAAAACGGAGACTCTGCACGCAGAACTCTGCAAATTCATCCTCCGCACCCAATGGTAAATGGTAATGGCATTCAGAGCAGAATTAGGATGATACACTCATTATCAGAGTTAAGAAGAGAGCATTTAAATGTTATAACCACCTAAAAGAAAACCTTCAGGGATGCCGCCTTAGTCAGCTGGTGCAGGGACTCTATGCACAAGCACAACTACAGACAGAAAACCCACTGTACTAAACCAGATTATAAGAAAATAAAAAACAAGAATACCTGACATACTGGAAAGAGTCAACCCAAAACCAAAGTAAAATGGAATGCTATTTGGCCCTAAATAGAGAATACACAGTTGGCAGAATACCTGAGAACTGTGACTGACCCAAAACTAAGGAACGCCTTGACTAGGCACACACTCGGTGAACACAGCCTTGCAATAGAGAAAGGCCGCCAAAGACAGACCTGGCTCCCAAGGGAAGACAGACTATGCACCCACTGACACAAAATATGGTGGAAACACTTTCCACCACACACTTTCTACACTTTCTAACCGCCTGCCAACTATACCAAGACATCAGAGACACATACTTCCCACAGATTACAAAGATTACAAGAGAGCTTGAAAACATGACCAATGACAAAAAAAAAACATACCAGCTGGGAGAAATACAACAATGTGCAAACACAGCAGCAAGATTTGTGAACTGTTGTGACAAGAGAAAGTTATGCAATGGAATACAACAACCTTATACCAACCACTATGTGTTTTACTGCACTATCTGTACAGAGTGGACCTCATACATAGACCTACTGTACATATGAATGGAGCTGCTACACATTGACAAACCTTTTTGTATAATATTTAGTTTAGGAAAGCTGCTGCTATTTGTCTCAAAAATAGACTGCAAAACCCTGAAAGATTGCTGCCATTTGTTTCAAAAAGCTTTATATCAAAAAAGCTTTATACCAAGCTACCCTCACCAACATGTATATAAAACTATTTCTAACAGCCCGCTTTTCCACGTTGCAATGTGACATAGCTCTGTTTACCCCCACCAACTGTAAATACTTTCCCCAGTTTGTTTCTTAAATTGTTTTATTATGTTTTTGACACTTGCTTTGGCAATGTAAATGCATGTTTTCTCATGCCAATAAAGCTCCTTGGGGGTTAATTGAAGGGAACACACCACACATTCATGCACGTGTATGAACACATAGGCACATATGCAAGTACACACAGATATCTAGTCACACAAGGAGTAGCTCAAGCTGCAGAGCATTGCTTACTGTGTACAGCCAGGATCATACATTATTTTACCTATGTAACTAACTGTCCCGAATGGGGCCACCCACCACCAATGCCGAAACTATGCAGATGATGTTGTAGTTTTATGTTGTAATGTCATGTCATGTCATGTCATGTCACGTTATGTTACTCACCCACTTAGCAATAGGACATCCTCGAGAGCTTTTTCCCTCCTTGCCGGTGTACACCACTTTCTCAATTCGGATTGCATCGCCCTTCTCTCCATATCTACACAGGGGGGAGAAGGTATGCTTGTCACGTATACTGAAATACCTCAGCCCAGAAAACAGATTATTACATGCTTTCAATATGTGGTTTCATACAGAACACTTCTTAAGTATACTGTTGAAGCACGAGCAGACAATTATGCGTTCATTCAATTTTGGACAAGATTCTATCAATCTATTTGGTACTAGACAAAACTGTCTGTCCGACTTAAATCATGATTAAGTGGCAAGCAATATGAATGTTAACTGGTGCCTCGTTCACAAAACCAAAGGCTATTTGGAATTTTATCTTCAGTCTGGTAGCAAGCTAATATTTTATTGCAAACGGTAGCCAAGGTACTGTAAGCTTCTCTACTTAATTTGTAAATACGACTTACAAAATGTCACTTCAAAGTGCATCTTTAATGTTAATGGAGGACAAATAATAATTAGCAATAATGGCCTATACTGTATGTTGTGGCCCCAAACACTTGAAATTTTACTGGCTGCCTCGGATTTGGATGCCACTTGACTTGTATTTGTTAACTCCAGAACAGGCCAACCTCTGTGGCCAACCAACCCCAGTGGCTGGTTAAAGAGGAAGGTTCTCATGAATCTGTTGAGATTCACAGAAACACGGGAATACATGCAAACACAACCCAGCAGGTAGGCTTTGCTTCATTTAGTGTTGCTTGTAAAACACTTTGAGTTACAGTCTATCTGAAAGATGGTATACAAATAAAGCTTAATATAGTTAGCATTTAATTCGATTAATACACATTGCCACCACAACCACCCCCAGAACAACAACCAGTCTGAGTCTTTGTCTCTTTCATGCGTTTCATGTTTGTGTGCACATAATATGTGAGCTTTTGTGCGTATGTTAATATTTGTTTCATGTGAATGTATACCTTTTTCTGTTTGAACAAATATCTGTGTGTGTGTGTGTGTGTGTGTGTGTGTGTGTGTGTGTGTGTGTGTGTGTGTGTGTGTGTGTGTGTGTGTGTGTGTGTGTGTGTGTGTGTGTGTGTGTGTGTGTGTGTGTGTGTGTGTGTGTGTGTGTGTGTGTATGTGTGCGCACGCGCACATCTTGCATCTTGGTATGTTTGAGTTGCCTGGAGAGAGAGGAGGTATGTATGAGGAGGGTGGTGATTAGTGTGTATTGAGTATTTGTGTGTTTGTGTGTGCACACATGTTGCATCTTGGTATGTTTGGGTTGCCTGTGTGAGTCTGCAAGATGTTTTCTTCCATTACTAACCCTTTCTTATGCTTCTCCACTACCTGTCATTAAAAGAAACCATCATCCCTGAGTGGTTCTGGCATTACCATGAACACATGGGATTCAGGCTGAAAGGGACTCAACCCTGAGGTGGATAAGAAAGTGGCAGAAGAGTGGGCTCTCTCTCCACAGGGGTGGCCTGCCGGGGTTAGGGGTCGGTCAAAGGTCATCCGGAGGACTACAGAGAGCTTTAGGTCTTACGTCACCCTTCAAACAAACAAAAGGAAGAGCCCTAGCCTGGCTGACAACCACCCCCCCCCCACCCCCCAGCCTCCACCTCCGACTCAACCTGCCCCCCTCTCTCTGGGGAGAGATGAGTCATTAATTGAAAATAGTAGTGAAGTAATTGCCAGGGCAGACACCACACCAAACATGAAGCGCCAAATCCTGCATACTCATTGTTATCATGGGTATTGCATCATTCCACCTTTGTTGAATGTATTTACTGAAGCTACTTAATGTGATGAGGTAATAGGGCTATATGCTGCTATGAGTTGTCCAGTTAAGCTCCAATATGTAGAGCAGGTGCGCTTCCTCTGATAGTCTCCTTGGCTGTGGGTACTCAGCTACAGTCAATAATTAGTATACACAACCATCAGATAACAAACAAGAAAGACGCAAATAAACCACAAAATATTTAAATGACTGAAGAGTTGATCACTTGGTATAATAATTTGATTATTGAGAGATTATTGATCTCCTTCTGTTCAAGTTTTAAGGAGCAAAGTTACTTGCATCATGTAGCCCTGTGGTTGCCAGTAGGCAAAGGAAACTGTAGCCAGTCTACCTATCTTTCTTTCTTTCTCTTTCCCTCTTTCTCCTCCCTCTCTTCCTGTCTACCTTCCTGTCCTCTACCTCATGTTCTTGTTTCATATCTTTCATCTTTCCCTAACCTTCCTCTTCTTTGGGCTCGGTGTGCCTGCTTGTGATCTGCTGATGATGCTGATATTTCCTCAGTTTCTCGTATTGGATTCTGGGTCA
>NC_139941.1:35546229-35551229 GCF_963454915.1 Gymnoscopelus microlampas
CAGACGTCACTTTTGGGGGGAAAGTCACTTTGCACCAAAACAAATAATAATAATAATGAATTAACAGTTTAACCGTTAGTATTAACCAGCTGCAAATGTCTTAATGGTTACCGGTTGACTGGTCAAATATTAACAACATCCCTAGCTGGTGTGCATGGTTCCTACTTCTAAATAGTATCCATGTGTGTATATGCACACTGCACAGCAAGTTTGTATAAGGCTTCTTACTATTGACCATATTCACATGGCAGGGATCCCCATCCATGTGAATGTGGTCAATTGGTTGCTTATGATGTGGGTGATGCTGTTGGGGTTGAAACTGATACATTTTCATGTTTTTGTACTGTGGTTTGAGATGAGCCGAACAATACAACCAGTATTATAGGAGAACTCTAGTGCAGAAGCCAGTTAACTCTTTAAGACCTGGAACTGTCATTTTTAGATTTGATTTAAAAAGCATTATTTTACACTTTGGGCTATTCAAAAATAGCAGATATACAAGCTCATAGCACGGCACCGAGTGCCGCGCTACAAGCTTGTAGATCTGCTATTTTTGAAAAATCGTGAAAATGTGTGCAAATCTTTGAATATATATATTTTTAAAGCGAACATTTGTAACTCAAATCTTTGCTTCTGGGGGGTCCCTGGAACAACATATTTTGATGGGGGTCCGCGGCCAAATGCATATCATTTTGGGGGTCCTTGACATGAAAAAGATTGAGAACCACTGATATAGAAACATACGTTTTTCAGAAAACTGTTGAGATTTAGGAGACATGTAGAATCGGCTTCAGGTCTTAAAGGGTTAACTCTCAGTTTACTCCTAAGTGACCTGGGAGAAGATCGCAAGCTGAATGCATAAATGTGAATGTAAATAATCAACTGCTGGTCTGGCCAGTCCTCCGCAAGCTGGTGAGCTCCACCCAGGCAGAGAGTGACCGTGGTCCTTGCTGTCTGACTATAGGCTGACTGAGCGCCCTTTGCACTGTTCTGCTTGCCTGCCAGACCCAAACCGACACAATAGGCCCCTTCTGTTAGCCCTATTGTTCTGATGCTGGCCTCCCTCAGTGCCTCACAGTGTAGCAGACTGTATGCCCTGCACTGTACCCCCGCGCCCAGCCACACACCCTGGCAACATACACATTCTCAGACACACTCACCAACTGTCCAGACAGAGGTGGTGGAGCAGAAGGGCATAGGATCACCTGACAATTCTCCTATGTGAACCAATAGTTATAGTATGATGCCTTTAAATTGCCAGGGGTCCTGTCTCCTGTTTTCATCTAGGTAGTCGAGCACGAGCATGGTACTTATATATTGGCAGTGTTAGTTGTTACTTTCACTGTGAAACTACATACAATTTGAAGTGGATAAACCCATCCACCAAATGGTATTGTGATCAAGTTTATGGAGGGTGTGGTATTTGGAATGGCATGGATGAATATGGGATGTATGTGTTAGTAAAAGGTGTTACAAGTATTTGGGCTGATTGTGAGTTCATCACACGCATGCACACGCACACGCACGGTGTTAACAGTATGTGAATTCAGTGAGCTCATTTGTACACAAACACACACACACACACACACACACACACACACACACACACACACACACACAGACACACACACACACACACACACACACACACACACACACACACACACACACACACACACACACACACACACACACACACACACACACACACACACACACCCACACACCCCTGCAGGGACTCACCCACACAGTCGCAGGTAGGGAACTCAGCCTGGGGGTCTTTGGCAGGAGTGCTCAGGAGATTCTTGGTAGGAGTGTCCAGATATCGCAGTGGCGACTCCAGGAAGCCTCGTAGGGAGGGAGAACAGGGCAGGCTATCCTTGGAAGGAGTGTCCTCCTCAGAATAGCATGTGGTGGAGAGTACTGTTAATCCTCCATTTGACTCAATCTTCATGCGTTTGGGTAGCGGGGAGTATAGTGAGCCGAAAGGATCTCCCAGCATGCTTTGCTGTTGTTGTTCCAGGAGGGCCTTCGAATACAGGGAGAGAGGCGAGGCCTTCACACTCTGCTCCTCCTCCTCCATGGGGCACACCACGGAGGCCTGACTCGATGGCACCGCTTCGGTTTGGCTCACTGGCTCGTTCTCCTTGTCCACTTCCATGGACTCCTGGTCAGAGGAAGGAGGTAATGAGCTGGGTGGAGTCGTGGGAGTAGCCAGGGGGAGTGCAGACGGCATGGTGGGTGGCAACGCGGGCCTGTCTGGTCCTGAGTTAGTGCTGATTTGGGACTCACTCACTGTGGAAGAAGGGGTTGATGAGGTCTGCTCCAGAGGCTGGTTTGCAGGGGGCTCTGGGGCAGAGGAATCCCCAAATTCAGCCTCAAACTGTCGCATCAGATCCTCGTACTTGGGGTCCACGTCGGTGAGACTTGGTATCTGCGAGGTGACGGACGGAGATGTGGAGGTAAGAATTGTTGTGGCGGATGTGGTGGTGGTGCTGGTGGTGCTGGAGGTTGTTACACCATCTTCCTCAGAGGAGCTCACCTGGGCTGCAGGGACCTCAACCTGGGGCTGGGGTCCTGTGACAGCTGGAGCTGGAGAATTTTCCAGCAAGGGAGGTGCAGTGGAAGAGGGGGTCATTGAGGAGTTGTGTATGGATACCTGAGATTGGGCTGGTGCAGGGAGCCCTGCTGCGGCAGCCTGAGTGGAGTTACTGAGGAAGGGCAGAGATGGACAGAGCTCTGGCTCTGGCTCAAAACCTAGCGCAAGTTTGGCTAGGAACGTGGCTCTGTCCACTTTGAGGACTGTAGGTTTGGATACGGTGATCTGATTCTGAGGCAAGAAGGTTGGCAAGGAGGCTTTCTGCTTAGTCTTCTTGATGACAATCGCCTTGGGTTTGGGTAGGCCTGCTAGCATAGCTTTAACGCCAGGAGAGCCCTGACTGCTCTTCCTCTTTTTGGGCTCCTTGGGCTCTCGTTTGATGGCCAGAGGGGGCATACCATCAGGTCCCATCTGGGGCCACCACTTCTTCAAGTTTTGGCAGGCCTGAGGGGTCCGTGGGCTCTGAGTCCCAAAGCCAATTGGGTTGTTGGCAAAGAGGTTCCTCTTGTAGTGAAGGTGCTGCTGCAGAGCTGCCTGAGTGGAGTGATGAATGGCTGCCTGGCCAGGAGATAGAGGAGGGCCGGGGTAGTGCTGCTGCTGGCCATTCACCATGCTGTAGTGTCCCAAGGGCAAGTGGTGGCAATACTCCCCAGAGTCTGGTTCCTGCTTGATCGTGGCCATTCCTGGATAGGCCTGGCCCTGTCCCTGGGTTTGACTACCTCCATTCTCATTCAAGGTAAGTTGGAAAGGGAAGGGGAGCTTGAAGGCATTGGCGAGCTTGCCACTCGTGTCCCCAAGCAGCTGTTTAAGCTCTGACATTGGGTCGGAGCTGCTGTGGGGTGGTGGAGCAGCAGGGTAGTGAGATTGGGATTCAGAGTTCTCTGATTGAGTCCTGTGATCCGAGCCTGGGCCTGCTCCAGAGCCTTGCTGCCACTGTTGTGGATGGGGGCTAGTGCCAAAGGGCTTGCTCTGCCCTGGGAAGGGAGAGGTAGAGGGTGGGAGAGGGGAGACAAGGGGCGGAGGGCCCTGGGACTGCGGTCTGTGCTGCTCCCAGGGGGACACCTGCTGGACCTGCTTGCTGGGGTGTAACCCTGGGGGGACGGATTGTGAGCGCGAGGAAGAGTTGAGGGAGCCTGGGGAGGAGGACGGGTACAGGCAGGCACCATGGGGCTGAGACAGGAGGTTGTGGGCATGTTGGTGGTGGTGCTGATGGAGGTGACTGGTTAAGGAGGAAGACAGGTCTGGGGGCCCCACACTATGGGGGTCAGAGCCAGACAACTGGGTCAGGGCCTCTATGGCGATGGCTGTCTGGAGACTAACATTTTTCTCCTTGGCTATGGAGAGCACCTGGGGAGAGCAGGGGATGGGGGGTTTGAGCAAGGTGTTGAGCCTGGCTGAGGGACTCTGATTCCTATTTGCTGCTGCAGCTGCGGCTGCTGTTGGGGGTATAGGGCAGATAGGTGATGGCCGCCATTCACCTGTGGGCGGGGCTGAGGGTGAGGCTGCGAGTGAGGCTGCGAGTGAGGCTGCTGTGGATGAGGCTGTGAGTGATTGGGTGTGTTGGCCATCTTACAGGGCTGCCCATGCTCTTCATTGCCTGCCAACTTGATCTTCTTCTCTAGCCACTCCAGGTAGTCTGGACAGTCGGGCCCATCACAGTTACAGTTAGGGGGTTTGTGTCCATGCTTGGCCTGGCTCAGTGCTGTTTGCAGGGTGTTGAGGTCTTCTGGAGGCGGGCTAGATCCTTGGGATATCCTAGTGGGCAGCCTAGCCTCAGCCCCCTCAGAACCCATCTCCTGGTTGAACTTCTCATACAGCTGTGCTGTATTGGGCTGCGCCTTTGTTGGGACAGAGGGGGAGGAGGAAGAAGATAGAGGCAAGGAGCCAGCACAAGCAGAGAAAGCTACTAGGTTTTGAGCATCTTCCATGTCATTTTGGTGTACTGGCTCACCAGTGGCCATGCCAACTTTGTTGCCCCAGCAGGGGAGCTGCTGTTGGGGGTCAGTTACCTTGCCGTGACCTGGTACCCACCCCTGACTTGGTGGTACACTCCCTGGCCGCTGCTGTTCCATCTTCAAAGACGCCTCCTCATTGCTAGGGTAGCGGCTCACCCCATTGGTCGATTCCAGGCTCAGTGCGCCTTCTTGGAGGCGGTCATGTGACCCAATTTCCATCTGGCCTCCTCTTCTGGGGCCATCCACCGAAGCCACTTCCAAAACAGTCTACAGGAGGAGAAGAGCAGAGAGAGAAGGGGGCATAGGTTAGTGTGGCAATAACAATAAAAAAAAAACAATAACAAGACAAATTCAACAAATATGTGTTATACATTATTTTGTCTTATAAAACATCAAAGGAACAAATTAATAACATTTATCAAGACAGAGAGAGAGAGAGAGAGGGG
>NC_139941.1:35554002-35566502 GCF_963454915.1 Gymnoscopelus microlampas
GTGCTGCAGAGCTATTACCATTGAGCAAATCCTTCTTCCTCTATTTGCTGCAAAAAAAGGAAACCTCGAATAACCGTTAACAACAGTTGAACTGCATTGGATCGTATAATATACTGTATGATATATTTAGTCTGTCCAGAAACAGCCCTGGATACATTTTGGATAATCGAGGGGCGAGCGAAGCCGCCATGCAAGCGCAATCCCAATACAAGGCGACATCAACAAGGAAGATGAAAAACCGCGAGGAACAAGAAACAACATTAAATTGTGTACGTAGGCGTTCCACCGCCTCACTTCCCTTTTGCAAAGATCCTCCCTTCCACGTCTCAGCATCGATGTCGTTCACATCTAGCGAGGGCCGGTGGACAGGTGACGGACAGGGATGCCTCTGTCTCCCTTGCCCTTGTCCACATCCGTGCCAGCCAACAATCGTTCTATTAAAACCCCAAAGCCAACCTTCCATCTTTGATGCTTGACAAAGTGTCAGCCCTGACACGGGATATACATAGAGGAAAGAGATGAGTTTGTAGGCGGGAGACTGGGAGCGCGGCGGCTCGGCTAGGTGGCTTTATCTGCTCGCTACCGCTCACTACCGATTTGGAGAACCAGAGGATTAGAAGAGGTGAGGGGGCGAAAGGTTCTGGCTGGAGGTGATGACCGATGGGGGCCTGATAACTGTTACACACTCAATCATCCTGCATCTACAGCCTTTTATTTTCATACACATTCGCCCTGAGAGACAACAGTGAAGAGAATGGAATACAAAAAGAGGCATTAAAGACTGGATGAGGCAACAGGGTGGCGGGGAAGCAGCAACACCACAGATGACAGTTGCGCGACAGAAAACCAGATCAGTACAGTAGGTCTAAGCTGGAGACATGGGTGCAAAGAGGAAGCTAGCAGACTTAGGGGAGATAAAAAGCAGGAAGAGAGTGGGTGTGGGGAGAAGTGGCTATAGGGAAGGGACTCAAGAAGTCGGTTATTCTTGTGATATTGGTTCTGCATGGAGAGCATGAAGAGGAAGATGAACGGTATACATAAACGCTATCGTCGTTCGTCGCCGAGCGGAGGTGGCAGCGACACAGAACCATGGGTGCTGTGGTAAGAGATGCAATGGTTTGGCGAGGAGAAGATCAAAGATGTTCCTCTCTCCTAATTCTTCTGCTCTTCTGTGCCATCCCTACTAATTTCCTCCTCTGTGAATCTCTCGCTCCGTCATTCTCTCCTCACCATTGCTCTGATTCGGCGTCACCGTTATCATCATCATGACCGCCGGTTGCTCTCTTGTGGCTGCTTGCTGACCGGCCTTGTTCTTCTCTTCTCTTCTCTTCTCTTCTCTTCTCTTCTCTTCTCTTCTCTTCTCTTCTCTTCTCTTCTCGACACTACTAGATTTATGCAGGAAGAGGAGGGAGTGAAAAAACGAAACAAAACACAAATAAAACATGGCCGTCACCCTCCATGCAGCCCGCTGTCAGTTCGTGCACATTGTTGCTGTTCTCTCATTATGAGTGTGTGCCGTCTGCTACTACTGGATTAACCTCCTCACTCTATCTTGCTCACTTTGGCTTTTCCTCTCTCTCTTTCTCTCTTGATCCATCTTGATCCATCTATTCCTCCGTCTCACCAGATATCGCTACTTCTGTTTTGGATATGGTCTCCTTGTATCCTTTGAGTCTAAGACGTGTTTGGCATTCTTGTTCTCTGGCCCTTTAATTCATAATATACTCCTACACTTTCCACGGATGCACACATACCGTACATAAACAGTGCCCGCACGCACGCACGCACACATACACACACTGTACGTCAGCCCCAAAAGACTCACACGGCCCAGCCTAAGCTGACTAAGGGGAAGAAGAAGAAAAGAGAAGAGACTAGGGTCATGTGACCAGGAAGCGCCAATGAGAGTCAACAGAGTGAGCGAGGGAAAGTGAGGGTAGAGTGGGAAGCATGTGGGTATGACGTAGCCATTACATCACCTACATCATCATCATCATGCTACCCCCTCGCCGTCACTGGGTGGGCACATGTGTCTTATGACAAAGCATGGAGTTGCCAACCCCCTCCTCCATACCCCCCCCCCAAACACACACATTCTGCCACCACCACCACACTCAAACACACGCTCTCATTCATTCACCCTCTCTTAACTAGCGCCTCCTCTCTCTTTCGCTGCAGTGACACAGCAAAACTCCAGACTCCAAGGCCGAACCCTACCCCCTCCATCACCAGCTTAATACTGCGCATGCCTACACAATTTGAAACATTTTCAAATTGCTTTTAATTCTTATCTTATTTGCCTATCTGATTTCTTTCCTAATAAAGTTGTTCTCTTTTTTCCCTTTCCCCCTGGCCCCCCCACACACACACACATGTAAAGCAACTTTGAGTACTATAATTCAAGGTATTATTTTTTCATTTTGATATATAAAGCAAGTTAGAACATATCTAGATATTTTTTCTCTCATTACAATCACCAGTTACTTAAGCTGAAACAGTTGGGTTTCACTTATTGTAAGTCATTTTGGATGATAGTGCCGGTGTAAATATAAATCTGAATGTGAATCAGAATACGTTTGAAAACTTATGATGAAAAAAATGATTTCTTGGAATGCATTCAGCCACTGAACAAACATAACAGAAAAATAACATCACATGAACTGAACTTGTGAGCCTCGAGAAAAATTCGAAACGCACTTGGTTCTCCACTCTTGTCATGTGGACCCAGATTTCTTATAATCATCTAATTATGGACTAATATAGACTTGTAGCTTCAAGCGAACACACTTAAACATCCTTGTACAATAGAACTAGCAGTGGTCGTGTGTGAGTTGAAAGGAGTATAGGAGAACAATGTCATCACACTGCCAATTCTGCCCTGACCTCATGCATAGAAATACCTTGAAACAGAACAGACTAACGCATGTTAAAATCTCCTCCACTGCACCAGACTAAGTGCCCTAAACAATGGCTAAAACCATTGATGGGGAGGACATTTTGCCAAGTCCATTAAGGCACATTTGTATTGTATTAGCCAGGCACTTTAGCATTAATATTAGCAAGGCACATTTGTTGTGGGAAGAGAATGGTTATGCTTTGAGATGTAGCTCAATGGTGAAGACAACAATCATCAATTTATGGTGTTATAAAAAAAAAACACACACACACGCGCGCGCCCGCGCACGCACGCACACACACGCACACACACACACGCACACACACACACACACACACACACACACACACACACACACACACACACACACACACACACACACACACACACACACACACACACACACACACACACACACACACACACACACACACACACACACACACACACACACACACACACACACACACACACACACACACACACACACACACACACACAGGTATATATGGTTGTTGTTGTTTTTTGTAATCCAATATATAAACAGCTTACTGAGTTTACTATTGTGGGACATTTTAAAGCGAAGCATATCAACAACAAAAGAGTGAAAACCACCAACCTTCAAGAAGGAAATTCCTCTGCTGTTTTTGCCACCACAGCAAATTCCAATGTGTCCAAAGCTCAATTTAAAGGACCAACTATCAGCTGTATGTAATTAAGAGAGGATATACTGTTTATGGGAACATGAAAACAGAACTTTACCATCATGGCAGGGCCAATTCAGAACAGAAAACAACTGCTCTAAATGGTTCCAACATGTGTATTATTATTTTGACTCCCAAGACAAAACTACCATAAAACATACAGGATGTGTAATTTTCGGAAATCACTGCTAGACAGCTCTAGCATCTAAAACGACCTCAAATCTTTTTTTTAATTTTTTTACAACAAGCAGTTTCATATAATTAAAACAACGAGTTGTTCAAAGTGCTCAAAAGCCTTGTTACAGCCCAAAGATAGTTTCCAACTGTATGTGGCAACACAATCGATTAAGCCTATACTTCCCAACTATATTATACCACAGTTTGATAGGCAGAGTTGGATTCCAATGAGTGCCAATATCCCTTGATAACAACACCGTTCCATGTTATTATCTCCACCAGGCCGGGACTGCCAGGGGCAGGGATTATGTCTGTCTGTCTGTGAGTCTGTCTGTCTGTCTGTCTGTCTGTCTGAATGTCTGTCTTGTCTGTGAGCAGCTCTCAGGCACTTCTGCACCGATTGGTGTGAAACTTTGCACGCACACTCCCAGTAAGAAAAGGAAGAACCTCATGGTGCCGCTTCACGTTTTGGCCTATAACTCCCCATATAGCCCATTGGCGTCTGACTAGATTTCGCTCATTTTGCGTTTTCTTCAAAACACACTTTTTGCTAATATATTCCTACAGATTCTTTCCGAACCAAAAGTCAATTGATCAAGATGTCGTAAATCATGAACGCAGCGTCCAATCTCTCACACATGGGCACACATGGACCTGGTCTTGTGAATCTGTGACAATGACCGTCAAACAGGGTTTTGATACTGACATATACAATTTGCCTGTAATTGCCTTCACAAATTTGTGGCCAGGGCCTATTTCTTACTAAACAACACCATATCATCATCATCGGCTGCATCCCACAGCTAACAACCTGCCAGAGATCTACTGTAGTTTACGTTATTACTTTATTATTATACAACCTAGCAATGTCTGCCAGCTGTCAGAAACAACATAACATTATTAACCAGCCTTAGTTTGCTCCTAGGCTCACATGTAATGGCTTGGAACAATCATTTTATTTTGATGACAACAAACCTAAATCCAACCTACTAATACTAGTAGAACCTACTAATACTAGAACCTACTAATACCCCAAATTAAATTGTTTATCCCACTTACAAATGAGAACCTGGATGCACTAGAAAGGGAAAGGAATGAAGGAACTTTGATTGATTGAATACTTTAAAGACGATTTCTAAAGGTACAGGCAGTGCGAGTTAAAAACAAGCCAAAAGGATGACACAAAAAGCCAGACGCTTGTTTCCATTGTGGTCCATTAAACATTCAACACTCTAACAACTGGACAAAACAACAGTGCAACAAAAAACAATTACACAACACTACTTTTCTTTCACAGAATAAACTTCCATAATAATAAGCTTGTGTCATCATTGTCTTGACATCCAATCATAAATATTAACAATGAAAATGGTATTACTGGAATAATACAGTCAATGTGTAAAAGTCACTGTGAGAAGCTGATCTACAACACAGTGCCAATATCTCATGGTGCAGTATGACCTCGAATGTATTACAATACATACACAATCCTGACAAGCATATTAAGGCTACCTGACAGACTACAGTCCTCTTTGAACTTGAAACACAGTTCCCATGGTAACAGTCAACAAGACTTCAAGGACTTTAAAACCAGTTAGTAAAAGAAGTAACTTTAACCTTTTGGGAGAAAATCAGCCGAGAAACGGACAGTGAGACAAATTCAGATGAACTCTTACCGTACACCTGCTATAGCCTGGCATGAGCAGAGAGGTGTGATGAGTCTCTGTGAATTAATTTCAAAGCTAGTGACATTATTTATCGTTATGTCATGCCCTCAACTATCCTTATCTCTCTCCATTTCTTTTCATTCTCTCATATCTGTCTCACTTTCTCGGCAATAAGGACGAATGATCTGGGTTGTAGGAGGGGGTGACTGACAACAAAAGTGCATCCTTGGTAGCGTGTGGATGTTTTCTAACATATGACTAAGCCTGAGTCACTCACTGCTGTCTTTTCTTCCAATCAAAGCGCACACAAACACAAACACACACACCCCACACACAGCAAAACACAGTGATTAAAACTTTTAACAAAGACATCAGTAGTTGTGGGAGGGCTGCGAGGCATAAGATTATTGTACTTGGTGGGTTACTGAGGAAAACCACCTTTCTGAGAGTTGAGGAAATGGAAGGGTTTCGTGTAAAAACCTGACATGATTCCTGTCACGCAACACATAATCGTCTTAAAGTGTGGGAGGACTTCCTCTCAAGAGTGAGACACTACATCTGACACACAAAAACATTGAGTGCATGCATATATTTGCACTTTTGTGTACGTATGAATCTGTCTAGGGGGCAGAAACGCGCAGAAAACCTCATAGCTCCATGTTTCAACTTTTTATGTTTGTTTCGTCAAATGAACGCCCTACTTTGTCATACTACAGTGTCTCACAAAAGTAGCAAAAATAGCCGATCTACAAGCTCACAACTCCTCGCGATGGAACGCGTTGTGAGCTTCTAGATCTGCTATATTTGGTATTTTAGGATGTTTTCTAAGTGAAAGTGAAAGTGGTTTAGTGAGTCTGCTGGTTTTAGAAATATTGAACCAATGAACCAGAGTATTAACAAAAGCTTGTGACTAAATAATAAGTACAATGGATTCATTAGAACACAGGTTCTTTTTCCCATTTTCTGAAAAGTAACAGATTTGAACGGCAAGGTTTCCACCCGACAGCAACGATCTGTTGTTAAACACACTCACATGACCTCCATGCAGAGCAAATGACTGAGTTATGTTGCTGACAGGATGACCCATCCCCCCCACCACAGCTCATCTCTTCCTGTGTTCAGCCGCCTACTACACCCCCAGCCCCACCCCCCCAACCACGCACCTCCCCCAGCCTCACCCGCCATGACCCATTTAACCCCCCCCCCCCCCCCCCCCCGCCTAATGGCATCAAGGTCATCTGATCTAACTCTCTCTACCCATCTCTATCATTCTCACTGTTTCTGTCTCCATCTCTCTGTATCTCCTTCCCTTTCTCTTTTTATCCGTTTATCATATTCCATATCTATTGCTGTCCCTCCAGTCCCCCCCTTCCCAATTCTTTCTGCTTCTCTTCTCTCTCAATTTCTTATCTCTCCTTCATCTATCTTTCTTTCTTTCTTTCTTTCTCTCTCTCTCTCTCTCCAGCTCTATTTAAAGAAACGATATCTGCATGCTGAAAAATAAGCTCAATCAGCTTGATGCCTGATGAAGATCTACATGAACCGAACAATGTGAAAAAGTGAATTAAATATTGGGAGCTTTTCAGATTACGGCTATCCTTAATCCCCCCCCTCCAAATTCTTTCTTTATTGTGCATACCAGTACACCTTTTTCTTCATCGCCCTCTCTCACTCTCTACTCTATTCCCTTTTAAAACTATATCCCTCCCTCCCTTTGCCTTTCCAGCTATTGATCTGCTCCTTCTTCATCTCTCCGTATCCCTATCCTCCATTCTTTTGTCTCTCTCACTCTTTTTTGACTAATCTATCTCCCTCTCTGCCATCCCCCCCTCACATGCAGAGGAGGAAAAAACCTGACTTTTACATCCACACAGGGAGAATAAACGCTCATACCATTCTGCCTACATCTGCACATACACTGACCACATACACACGCATACGCACACACGCGTGCTTATAGGCATCGAACTGCTCTCTCACTCTAGTTCCATCACAGAGAGGTCAGTGGGTTTACTGGTGGGAGGGACTTCTCAGAACAGGAGAGGAGGCACGATAGCAGAATAGCAGCATAAAATACTAGTACTTCAGCTTGACTGCATGGGGACATAATGTATGCATATCTATTTTTATCTATTTATATCTATAGATAGATACGTAGATACATGCACCCTTCCATTTTTCCATCCATCCATCTCATGTTACCGGTGACATCACCTTGTCACATTATCCCTGCATGCTCTCTCTCTCTCTCTCTCTCTCTCTCTCTCTCTCTCTCTCTCTCTCTCTCTCTCTCTCTCTCTCTCTCTCTCTCTCTCTCTCTCTCTCTCTCTCTCTCTCTCTCTCTCTCTCTCTCTCTCTCTCTCTCTCTCTCTCTCTCTCTCTCTCTCTGCACGAACCAGCTTTTGTATTGTCTTTCTTTTCTTCTTTCCTTCCTTTGTCTTTCTACTCCCCTCTGGTGACGGTGCAGCCTCTCTGGACAGGGCAGGGCAGGACAGGTGGTGTAGGGTTCAGGGTGTGCAGGTTGTGTTTGGGGCGTGTGTGCGAGACGTAGTTGTCGGGGGTAGGGTATCCACTCTGACTCATTACTCCTGACTTGCATGTGGCACGTGCAAGTCAGCACGCACAGCCCAGCTGGGAGAGGCCCCCCATCACCCTAGCACTCTCTCTTCTACTTCAATTCACCACTCTTCCCCACAAAGGGAAAATAAAAGAAGAGGGGGGAGGTGGAGAGAGGAGGGAAGAGGAGAAATGATGGTGGTGGGGGCAGGGTGGAACCACCAAAAACAGACTCCCAACGGTACCCAGAACGTGTTGGTTTTTTTTTGTGTGTGGGGGGGGGGGGGGGGGGGGTAGATGGATGGTCAACTGACTGAGAGAGGACAGAAGACAAGACAGTAGTGGAATGATGACAGGAGAATGGAGTGGTGAGAAAGTAAGAAAGCTAGAATGGTGGTGAGAAAGCAAGACAAGAGGGGACATTTGCCTGAAACTTGTACATTTTGTACCTGATGATTTGATGATGATGATGTTGATGAACAATAAATAGAGGAAACCTGAGAACTGGTTAGTCAAGAGTGCTGAGATCAAGGTATCACCAATATGAGATGATAGATTTCAATTAGAAGAATGAAAGCGAGAAGTTGACAAATGATATGGTATGCGTGTACTGCGTCTACATTTTGAGACTTAAAAGGGACGCACAGAGAAAGCGAGATTACAGAGAGACAAAACAAGTGAACCACAGAGGAGTCACAGAATGAAACAGAGGTAGAAGAGACAGAGGTAGCAAGCAAGAGAGTGAGCATAGAACGGTTCCTCTGCCTGCACGGTGGCTCATTGCCAGCCTTGTCTCTCTCCCAGGAGCTGGGCTAAGATTAGCTCCCCATATGTTCAAGTCAGGCGTAGCCTGTCTTAAAGGGCCAGCACATGCCTGTAGCAGCACAGTTCTAGAGATGTTCAGAATGTGTCAGGGTTCTATATGAATATTCTAGGATTAGAGGAATAACAACAGGGTCCTATGTCTCTGAGTGCTTTTTTGCATGTTGTTTGCAGAGCTAGAAATGGAAGCTTGACTTGACTTTATAGTCAATGTAATCTCAATGTAAAAATGCATATCTCATTGCAAGTATTGTAGATGTTCAGAATGTATCAGTATTCCATGTGTTCAGAATGTTGCAGGTTTCTATAATGTTCAGTATGTATCAGTATCCTAGATGTTCAGAATGCAGCGGTATCCTAGATGTTCAGAATGTAGCACTATCCTAGATGTTCAGAATGTAGCGGTATCCTAGATGTTCAGAATGTAGCAGGATTCTATGTTCAGAGTGTGATTCTAGATGTTCAGAACTGAGCTCTGGCTCCCCTGTGCCAGCAGCAGCATAAGTATCAGGACAGCCTCCAGAGAGGTGAGAGTTAAAGGTGCGACAACTTAGCGATCCTCCCACTTCTTTTCCACCCATTCATTTTTCATTAACTGCAGCACCAGGCAGCTGACAGCGCCTCTCTCTCTCTCTCTCTCTCTCTCATCTAGGAAGAAAGACAGATACTGTACACCATCCATGCAAAACAAGAACTTATCCAACCAGCCACCCTGATACCCAGCCATGACCAGCCACCAGGAATTGTGCCATGCAAGAGTACCATGAATCCATGCCAGATCTTAGACAGTGCCAGGTTGTGAGCACTTGCAGAAGAACATGAGCAACCAAGCGGGACAGTGCTGAGACAAACGTTAGCTCAGTGGCATTAATTAGAGAACCTAAACATGACAACAATAGAAAATCAAGTACCTTGCTTTTAACATATGATTGAGAGCCTCCATTAGTCCCTCTGTAAGGGGAGACGTATTATTGGTGGATACATACACCACATAACATCATGTTGGAGACTCAGTGGTGTTTTACATGAATAATGTTTGAGAACCATTTTGGAATTGAAGTTATTTTCTAAATGAAGCTCTCCAGTAACAGGAAATTACCACGTGTTGACACGTGGGTAAAGGGTGACTTCATTGTTGACTGTGTGGAAAGGAAACCTTACAGTGCAGTCGTAGTGGTTCAATGCTAAAAAAAAAACATTAATGGAAGAGGTGATGTCAAACCCTCCGCTTGCTGTGTGTGCTTTGCATCAAGCAATTTAACCCTCCCCACACACACACGCACACGCACACGCGCACACATGCACACACACACACACACACACACACACACACACACACACACACACACACACACACACACACACACACACACACACACACACACACACACACACACACACACACACACACACACACACACACACACACACACACTCCCACACATTGCTATTTGGCTCACGTGACCCAACATTGAGGCTGAGCTAAAATTACAGCAATGATGTCACCAGTCATTCATTGTTGCCACGGAAACTAGGTCATGATTAACCCTTTCTCGTCAAGGTGTTGGGGATTCCGTGCAAGGCTAAATGCAATGATTACTGAAGTATGCATCTGCTGTCAGGCAGTCATCAATAACTGGATGGCGCCGTTTCTGTTGGCGGTACGTGATTCCTTCTACTGTACCCGTACCATGTGGGGTTCATTTCATAATGTAGAGGAAATCCTGTGCATGAGTAATAGTGTAAATCACGGCGGAGCAGTCTGGCTTGTTCATGTAACTCTCCCCTTGGTCTCATTTCCTAAACAACCAAGGACATGGCATAAGGACCTGCCCTAATACTGAAATATTGTCTGGTTCCTGCAATGGTGTATAACTGTTTCAATTGTTTGTTTGTTTGTTTGTTTGTTTTATTTAGCGTGCATTTCAGTATTTAGTGTGAAGCATGTTGACCCACACTGTGCAAGTACTATAAAAATTAGGTTTGACTTAATTTGACTTACTTTCCTCTCAAGTGTCTTCAACCTGATCCTCATCTACATGGTCAATCTCTCAGCTGTCCTTCTGTTTCTTAATAAAAAACTTAACTCGTGACACAGGTCTACACTGCCTACTATTTTCTTCATTCAAGATCGTACTACTGAGCATTTAAAATGAGTTGAAACAAGTAAACCAGACATCATCATAGTACGTTTACACTAGGTTTTTTTCTCTCCACTAAAATGTGGTTTGAAAAGAGAGTGTCGAACATATGAAGAGGTTCATTCCAAAATCTGCCTGCCTTTTTGAAACATTAAGTCACACATTGCAGATAATGCTTTGCTTCCCCACAATATATGTCTGCCTAGGTCGTGTTCCTCCATACATCTGGCTAGCTTGCCAGTACTTTCCGCCCGTGCACCTTTCTTTAGTACATCCACCTACGTATGTGTGGGACACCCTCGTGATCGATGCCCATGTGTTGTTTACTTGGTTCCAAAAGCACAAGTTTTCTTGCTGAGTGCTCGTGATGTCTACGGGTGCTATCTTCTCACTCACCCTTGGCAGCCCCCCATACAGATACTTGTTGGTAACATGCTCAATCTGGTTGATGTACTGCTTGTAGCATTCTGGGGTAGCACCCATTCAGGGACTTCTGTAGGACAGGCTTCAGGGTCCAGCATTCACGGCCGTATGTCAGGTGAAGTTTGACTTCCACCCACTGCCACTCAGAGCCCTCCACACGAGTGCTTTCCTTACTTTAAGGTCTTGCTCTGTTGAGTTGGCCCATGAGCCCAGGTGTTTGAAGTCAGTGACTTCTTTCAGCGCAGTACTTACTGTTATGGTTAGAGGTGTATGTATGGCCCAGGATGGTGTTATAGGCGATCACCTCAGTTTTCTTGGTATTTAGCCCAATACTAAACTTGGCACACAATGTTTCCACTCTGGTCAAGAGTACCTGTGCCATTATGGTCAGATAGCAGGCAGATCTTCATCTGCCTCTAATAGATCTAGTCCAGGTCTATTAGGGCTACAGTAGAGCAGGGAGTCTAGACCTGGTATTACTCAAATATAGAACAAACATCGGAAAACTATCATTCTACTAGCTACTCTGCTACCAAAATGTGGAATGCCCTGACAGTGGTAAAAGTCCCTGCCCACCACCACGGAGGTTGTGGGTTCAAATTCACCTTGGTGCAGCCGGCTTTGTCGGGCATCTATGCAAACACAATTGGCCCGTGTTCGGGGGAAGGAAGCCGGGCGGGGAGGGCGATATTGGTCATTGCATGTATTCCTACAGGCTGGGGCGGCACCTGTCAGCAGGGAGTGTTGGGCGGGAGGAGTAGGACGAACGCTCTACCTCCTCCCGGTGGTGGCTCCTCACTGGCAGGTGAGTCAGTAGGATACGACAGCAGTGACAACACAGAAATGTGTGTGTGGAGGAATCAATTGTCATAACGACTAAATTGGAGAGAAAAAGGGGGTAAAACATTATTGGCTAGTCTAAATTTAAAAAAAGATGTGAATCACTGGTTTCTTTCAAAACTGTCCTGACAAATCATCTATCAGGAAAACACAAGGTGAGGTAAATGCAATTTCCCAAAGAAAGTATGTGTTGCCGAAAGTATGTGTCCCCAGGACTTTTTGTGCTATCCTTTTAGCCTTAATGTCTGACTGTACCACGTGCTGTTTACACTTT